>NW_027758255.1:0-300 GCF_054177405.1 Leptonychotes weddellii
TCATCAGCTCTACCAGTCCACCAGAGGTAAACATCTTCATCCATGATCCCTCTGTCCCCTGTGAGGTAAGCCATGTGGACTCTCGCTGAAGCATATTCCTTCCAGCTCACCTGAGAGAAGAACAAATTCAGAAACCTAAATTTACATAACTTCCACAATCATTTAATGGTATGAGCTGAGCACTGTGCTAGCCCTGAAGAGAGATAGAGAAAAATAACACAAAATCTGCACTCTCCAGGTGCTTCCCAGAGAGAAAACGCACATAGATCTTTGTTGGTGACTTCTGTTAGCACCAGGTCT
>NW_027758256.1:0-300 GCF_054177405.1 Leptonychotes weddellii
CAAAGGGAGAGGAAGAGGGAGAGAAGCAGACTCCCCACTGAGTACATGAGGCAGCTCCATCTCAGGATCCTGAGATCATGACTTACACGGAAATCAAGTCGGAAGCTTAACCTACTGAGCCATCCAGGTCCCCCAAGGGTCAACTATAATTAAAAACTATTACCTACTTTGCTTTCCAGCAATAACTCAAGAAGTTGAGGACGGAGAAATACATAACTAAAACCCAGCTGCACCACAGAAGATTAAAAAAATTTTTGAAAGCTCACAAGGGATCTTTTTATATTAAACAGGTATTAAAGC
>NW_027758257.1:0-300 GCF_054177405.1 Leptonychotes weddellii
TTTGAACAAAGACAGGTCCGCACTCACTCCTTGACCCAGTCAGTGGGCATGGTACCCAGTCCGTGCAGGCACTCTTCCAGGCCTCGGGACGCAGCCCCCATGGACGATAAAGTCAGAACAAAGGTGGGATCTCGGGGAGTGTGGAGGGCTCAGAGGAGATGTGACTAGGAGAGTCTGAGAGAGCCGTGGTGTGTGTGTGTGAGTGTACGTGTGTGTGCGCATGCATGTGCGTGTGTGCATGTGTGTGTCTGTGTGTGTGCATTTGCGTGTGTGTGCGCGCATGTGTGCGCGTGTGTGTCT
>NW_027758258.1:0-300 GCF_054177405.1 Leptonychotes weddellii
TTGAAAATCTGATATGCCAGACATTTGACATTCTTTTTTTTTTTTTTAAAGATTTTATTTATTTATCTGTCAGAGAGATAGAGAGCACAAGCAGGGGGAGTGGCAGGGAGAGGGAGAAGCAGGCTCCCCACGGAGCAGGGAGCCCGATGCGGGACTCGATCCCAGGACCCTGGGATCATGACCTGAGCCGAAGGCAGTCGCCCAACCGACTGAGCCACCCAGGCACCCGACATTTGACATTCTTTATGGGTTTATGTTCCATAACAACTTTGTGCTATAGATGACATTATTTTCACTTTA
>NW_027758259.1:0-300 GCF_054177405.1 Leptonychotes weddellii
AAGTTCTCAAATAACATGTACTAAGATGGAAAGTGCTTAGAACTTAATTGAATAAAGCATGATATGCAATTGAATGACAATACTGTTAAGAAAACTACACATTTAGGGCGCCTGGGTGGCTCAGTCGTTAAGCGTCTGCCTTCGGCTCAGGTCATGATCCCAGGGTCCTGGGATCGAGTCCCACATCGGGCTCCCTGCTCGGCGGGAAGCCTGCTTCTCCCTCTCCCACTCCCCCTGCTTGTGTTCCTGCTCTCGCTATCTCTCTCTCTGTCAAATAAATAAATAAAATCTTTAAAAAAA
>NW_027758260.1:0-300 GCF_054177405.1 Leptonychotes weddellii
TTTGAACAAAGACAGGTCCGCACTCACTCCTTGACCCAGTCAGTGGGCATGGTACCCAGTCCGTGCAGGCACTCTTCCAGGCCTCGGGACGCAGCCCCCACGGACGATAAAGTCAGAACAAAGGTGGGATCTCGGGGAGTGTGGAGGGCTCAGAGGAGATGTGACTAGGAGAGTCTGAGAGAGCCGTGGTGTGTGTGTGTGAGTGTACGTGTGTGTGCGCATGCATGTGCGTGTGTGCATGTGTGTGTCTGTGTGTGTGCATTTGCGTGTGTGTGCGCGCATGTGTGCGCGTGTGTGTCT
>NW_027758261.1:0-300 GCF_054177405.1 Leptonychotes weddellii
AATCTGGGCAAAGGGAAAATAGAAGAGAAACACGACGTGAAGTCAGAGGTAAGGATAAGGCACGGAATGCCCCCCAGGAGCCCGGGACACTCGTGTGACGCGTGTTGGAAATTCCAGCCTGGACTTCAAACCAAAGATGAAAATAGGGCTGTTGTGTGATTCACGGTGCCTACAAGATTTCAAACATCAATTATTCAGAAGGAAAGCAGGGTGACCTCTCACTGGGGCCAGAGAAATGGGTGAAAGGGAAAGTAGGTGGTTAATGACTGCACTCAGCAAATGTCTATTGAGGACCTACTA
>NW_027758262.1:0-300 GCF_054177405.1 Leptonychotes weddellii
GTGGAAACATAGGACAGTAAAATGTTTAACCATTTTTTTCTTCTGAAACTGACAAATCTCCTTTGGTTCTCTTGACAAAAAGTCATAAATTATCAAAGATCCACCAACCACTTTTTAAATGAAAAACTGCTATAGTCCAATATATGCTTTCTACCATCACCATTCTCATTCAATCTAAACAATTGTTTCATGAATGATAGTCACTTCATCTTTCATTTAGTATTTCTCTATGAGGTTCATTATGACATCACTCCTTTTCAATTCTCAAAAAAAAAAAAAAAGGGTCCACTATGTGCCACA
>NW_027758263.1:0-300 GCF_054177405.1 Leptonychotes weddellii
TTTGAACAAAGACAGGTCCGCACTCACTCCTTGACCCAGTCAGTGGGCATGGTACCCAGTCCGTGCAGGCACTCTTCCAGGCCTCGGGACGCAGCCCCCACGGACGATAAAGTCAGAACAAAGGTGGGATCTCGGGGAGTGTGGAGGGCTCAGAGGAGATGTGACTAGGAGAGTCTGAGAGAGCCGTGGTGTGTGTGTGAGTGTACGTGTGTGTGCGCATGCATGTGCGTGTGTGCATGTGTGTGTCTGTGTGTGTGCATTTGCGTGTGTGTGCGCGCATGCGTGCGCGTGTGTGTCTGT
>NW_027758264.1:0-300 GCF_054177405.1 Leptonychotes weddellii
AGAGACAATAAAGACTTACAGAAGCAGGTCAACAAACATTTATGAGCATTTTCTTGGTGCTGGGGAATGCATGTTGAAGGCAACAAGGGCTTGGTCCTCTAAGATGTGCTGGAAATTCATAGGGCTGTGGCAACTTCATCCTGCTGCAACCCATTCTCCCTAACCTGGTCTCCTTTCCATTATTATTATTTTTTTTTTGTCTTTCTACAAATTAAAGTTCTTTTCTTAGTAAAAACGTGTCCCAGAACTTTCAGAGTGCACATTAGAAGTGGAATGGCCATGTAGAGAGGGACAGCTAAA
>NW_027758265.1:0-4175 GCF_054177405.1 Leptonychotes weddellii
AAAGATAGGAATTTAGTGCCATTGTATTGCCTGTAAGGTGACTGTTACTGTATATTGTCTCTGTTCCTTTCTGGTCTATGTTGCTTTTAAGCTCTCTCTTTGCTTAGTGGACTCCTTTCAATATTTCTTGTAGGGCTGGTTTCGTGTTTGCAAATGCCTTTAGTTTTTGTTTGTCCTGGAAGCTTTTTATCTCTCCTTCTATTTTCAAGGACAGCCTAGCTCGAAATAGTATTCTTGGCTGCATATTTTTCTCATTTAGTGCTCTGAATATATCCTGCCAGTCTTTTCTGGCCTGCCAGGTCTCTGTGGATAGGTCTGTTGCCACTCGAATGTTTCTACCATTGTAGGTTACAGATCTCTTCTCCCGAGCTGCTTACAAGACTCGTAAGTTTTACTATTAGATGTCAGGTTGTTGACCTATTTTTGTTGATTTTGAGAGGGGTTCTCTGTGCCTCCTGGATTTTGATGCCTGTTTCCTTCCCCAAATTAGGGAAGTTCTGTGCTGTAATTTGCTCCAATATACCTTCTGCCCCTCTCTCTTTCTTCTTCTTCTGGGATCCCAATTATTCTAATGGTGTTTCATCTTATGGTATCGCTTAGCTCTCAAATTCTGCCCTCGTATTCCAGTAGTCATTTATATCTCTTTTTCTCAGCTTCTTTATTTTCCATCATTTGGTCTTCTATATTGCTAATTCTCTCTTCTGCCTCATTTATCCTAGCAGTTAGCACCCCCATTTTTGATTGCATCTCATTAATAGCCTTTTGATTTTGACTTGGTTAGATTTTAGTTCTTTTATTTCTCCAGAAAGGGTTTCTCTAATAACTTCCATGCTTTTTTCAAGCCCAGCTATTATCTTTTTTTATTATTTAATTTATTTATTTGACAGAGAGTTAGAGAGCACAAGTAGGCAGAGCGGCAGGCAGAGGGAAAGGGAGAAGCAGGCTCTCTGCTGAGCAGGGAGCCCGATGCGGGGCTCCATCCCAGGACCCTGGGATCATGACCTGAGCCGAAGGCAGCCGCCCAACCGACTGAGCCACCCAGGCGCCCCCCAGCTATTATCTTTAAAATCATCATTCTGAAGTCTAGTTCTGACATCGTACTAATGTCCATATTGAGTAGGTCCCTGGCAGTCAGTACTGCCTCTTGTTCTTTTTGTTGAGATGATTTTTTCCATCTTGTATTTTGTCCAGAGGAGAATAGATTAATGAGAGAACAAAATGCTAACAGGGTAACAACGTTCCCAGAAAATATACTCTAAACAAATCAGAAAAGACCAGAAACTGGGGGAAGAAAAAAGGAAAGAAAGAAAAAAGAAAAGAAAAATAAAAAGATAAAAACAAATAAAAACAGAAGAAAACAAAAAAAAACCAGAATACGATAAAATATGATCAGGCTGTGTATAGATCAGTGCCACACACTAGATTTTGGGTGTATTTTGGTCTGTTAGAAGAAAGTGTCTCCCAAAATTTTAAAAAAAGAAAATTTTATATATGTACAAAAATAAGGGTTTATATGATGAGGGGATGGAATATATCTGTAAAGATGAAAAGTGTAAAAGATTTTATAAAAGGAATTGATAAGAAGTTGTTGGAAAAAAGAAAGAAGAGGATTTAAAAAAAATAAGAAAAAAAAAGGGAGAGAATGTGATCAGGCAGGAGACTAGAACAAATCTATACACTAGAGATTTAGGGTATATTTTGATCTGTTAGAAGAAACTGTATCTCAAAATTTTAAAGAGAGAACAACTTATATATATATGCCTAAAATAAGGATAACTAGTATGAAGGGATAGAATATGGCTCTAAAAATGAAAAATAAAAATGTTTTTGTAAAAAACGGGATTGATAAGATGTTGGTTGAAAAAGGGAAAAAGAAAAATTAAAAAAAAAAAATTAACTTTGAAAGACTAAAGAACCATGATAAAAAAGCCATGGATTCTATGTGCAGTATTCCCCTAGCGCTGGAGTTCTGCCATTCTTATTGATTGGTAAACTTGGTCTTGGCTGGCTGTTCTTGCTGATCTTCTGGGGGAGGGGCCTGTTGCTGTGGTTCCCAAATGTCTTTGCTGGAGGAGGAATTGCCCAGCCCTTGCTGGTCCGGGCTAAGTAATCTGCCTGGGTTTGCTCTCAGGAGTTTTTTTCCCTGTAAGCTTTCCATTTGGCTTTGGAAGACGAGAATGAAAATGGCGTCTCCCAATCTCGGCCCCAGAGGAGCCAAGAACTTGGGGCCCTACTCCTCAGTTCATCCCCAGAGAAAAGCAGTCAATCACTCCCATCTCCCCAGTCTCTGGCCACACTCCGTACTCACCTGGCCTGTGACTGAGTGTTTCTATCTCTGGCGCTCGACCCCGTGTGGAGTCTCCAAACCCAGCAGATCCCTGTGGTGCACTCCCGCACCGCTCCTCCCAGGGGAGAAAGGGGAGTCTCCCAGATCTGCCGCTTGTTGGGTCCCTGCTGGAGGAGCAGTGGCCCGACTGTGCCACAGATCACAGTTTATGGCAACCCCGAACTGAGAGCCCGCTCCTTGGCTCCGTCTCTGCAGCTGGCTTCCCCACTCCAATACCTGGGAGCTCTGCCACACTCAGGCACCCCCAGTCTTTCTGTAACCCCGAGGGTCTTGAGACCACACTGTCCTGCAATGGTTCCACCCCCGCTTAGCCACTGGAGCGATGTCCCTCAGCGGAGCTGACTTCTGAAAGTTCCGATTTTGTGCTCTGCAGCTCTATCACTTGCCAGAAGTGGCCAACGGAGGCCCCCTTCCCCGCCATCTATCCTCCCGAATATTGCCTCGGATTCACTTCTCTGCACGTCCTACCTTCCAGAAAGTGTTCACTTTTCTATTCAGAGAGTTGTTGCTATTCTTTTCTTTGATCTCCTATTGAGTTCGTAGGTGTTCAGAATGGTTTGATCCCTGTCCAGCTGAATTCCTGGGACCAGACGAAATCCAGGTCTCCTACTCCTCCACCACCCTGCTCTGCCACCCCTTTGCTTATTTTTGTATCATGTTGGTTGTTTTTTTGTTGAGTTGTAGTAATTCTCCCTGTATTAGTTTTCTATATATTATTAGTTCTGAATATTAACCCCTTATCAGATGTATGATTTGCAAATATTTTCTAGGGGGAACCAGAAGGACATTCTGAAGGAGGAAAGACCTTAACATTGAAAAATACTGAATTGTTTTTCTATTTGGGAAACGGATAAATAAAATAGCATAAAACAATGATGGAAGGTTATTAGTATACTTTTTGAATCTTAGGTAGTGAGATCCTGGAGGATAAGCTTTGTCGTTAGTACCTACAGGGCTGCCTGGAACTTAGGGGGCACCAGTGTCTGCCTAGTCTGCTTCACATTCTTTCATGGACACAAGTGTGAACCAGTTATTTTATTTAATTTTTTTTTATTCTTATGTTAATCCCCATACATTACATCATTAATTTTAGATGAAGTGTTCCATGATTCATTGTTTGTGCATAACACCCAGTGCTCCATGCAGGATGTGCCCTCCTCAATACCCACCACCAGGCTAACCCATCCTCCCAACCCCCTCCCCTCTAGAACCATCAGTTTGTTTTTCAGAGTCCATCGTCTCTCATGGTTCGTCTACCCCTCCAATTTCCCCCGCTTCATTCTTCCCCTCTCGCTCCCTTCTTCTTCTTCTTTTTTTTCTTCACATATATTGCATTATTTGTTTCAGAGGTACAGATCTGAGATTCAACAGTCTTGCAAAATTCACAGCGCTTACCAGAGCACATACCCTCCCCAGTGTCTATCACCCAGTCACCCCATCCCTCCCACCCCAACCCCACTCCAGCAACCCTCAGTTTGTTTCCTGAGATTAAGAATTCCTCATATCAGTGAGATCATATGATACATGTCTTTCTCTGTTTGACTTATTTCACACAACATAATACCATTCCAGTGAACCAGTTATTTTAATACTGCCTAGCAGTGACAGTAAAAAGAGCTGGTTTCTATTTTTCTAATGGGGAAACTTTGAAGCTCACTTGCCACACCAGTAATTGCTTATGGCAAATATAAGCATGTAAAGCTTTCCACACATGAATGAATTGCTTATTCCTTAAGGGTTTATATTGATGCCACTACATGCCAGGCCCTGGTCATGGGCTCAAGATGGTGAGCAAAATCAGTGACCTTGCCTCATGGAATTCACAGCC
>NW_027758266.1:0-300 GCF_054177405.1 Leptonychotes weddellii
GTACTGAAGACTGGAAGACTGAAACTAAGGTGTCGGCTGGGCCATGCTCCCTCTGAACCTTGTAGGTCGATCCTTCCTTGCCGTTTTCTAGCTTCTGGTGGTTTGTTGGCAATCTTTTGGTTTTCCTTAACTTAGAGCTGCATCATTTCAATCCTCTGCCTTCACATGGCATTCTCTCTCCATGTCTTTTTTTTTTTTTAAAGATTTTTATTTATTTGACAGAGAGAGATACAGCGAGAGAGGGAACACAAGCAGGGGGAGTGGAGAGGGAGAAGCAGGCCTCCTGCCGAGCAGGGAGCC
>NW_027758267.1:0-300 GCF_054177405.1 Leptonychotes weddellii
GCTCTGCGGGGAGCCTGCTTCTCCCTCTCCCACTCCCCCTGCTTGTGTTCCCTCTCTCGCTGTGTCTCTCTCTGTCAAATAAATAAATAAATAAAATCTTTAAAAAAAAAAAAAAACCTATTTCATAGAGTTGTTAAGATTAAATGGATTAATGATGTAAAGTGCTTAGCGAAATATCTGGTGCTTTGTGAGAGCCTGCTGTCATGGCAGTGTTTCTGGTAGTCATTTTCATGGGGTTCGTATGTAAACCCATCTATTTGGTTTAGTCTCAGATTTGAAATCTTTTCACAATTACATGAG
>NW_027758268.1:0-300 GCF_054177405.1 Leptonychotes weddellii
CTGGTCTTGAGTTCCTCAAAGTACAAATTAAGTAGTTTGACTGAATGATCATTGAGAGCTTGTCAATTGTAAGCGGTAGGAATTAACTTCCCCTCCACGTCTACAGGTGGAGGAAAGAGGTGTTGGAAAGCTAAATTTCTTGTAAGCCTGTTCAATCCTATCTTCATAACATCTTCACACCATACCCTTTATTCAGCCATAAAGATCTCTTTTAACAATTATTCAGATCATGTCACTCCTTAGCTTGAGACCCTCTAATATCCTCGCCCCCCCCCCACTTCAGATTCAAACTTAAAACCA
>NW_027758269.1:0-300 GCF_054177405.1 Leptonychotes weddellii
ATGGGTGCCTGGGTGGCTCAGTTGGTTAAGCGACTGCCTTCGGCTCAGGTCATGATCCTGGAGTCCCGGGATCGAGTCCCGCATCAGGCTCCCTGCTCGGCGGGGAGTCTGCTTCTCCCTCTGACCCTCCTCCCTCTCATGCTCTCTGTCTCTCATTCTCTCTCTCTCAAATAAATAAATAAAATCTTTAAAAAAAAAATAATAAGTGGTTATTAAACAGTGACAAACCTGAGAAGCAGAAAACCGCCACTGTGAATTAAAATTGAACACTGACACTTAGACATGTTAGAGAACTAGCAA
>NW_027758270.1:0-300 GCF_054177405.1 Leptonychotes weddellii
CTGGTCTTGAGTTCCTCAAAGTACAAATTAAGTAGTTTGACTGAATGATCATTGAGAGCTTGTCAATTCTAAGCGGTAGGAATTAACTTCCCCTCCACGTGTACAGGTGGAGGAAAGAGGTGTTGGAAAGCTAAATTTCTTGTAAGCCTGTTCAATCCTATCTTCATAACATCTTCACACCATACCCTTTATTCAGCCATAAAGATCTCTTTTAACAATTATTCAGATCATGTCACTCCTTAGCTTGAGACCCTCTAATATCCTCGCCCCCCCCCCACTTCAGATTCAAACTTAAAACCA
>NW_027758271.1:0-300 GCF_054177405.1 Leptonychotes weddellii
TTGCTAGTTCTCTAACATGTCTAAGTGTCAGTGTTCAATTTTAATTCACAGTGGCGGTTTTCTGCTTCTCAGGTTTGTCACTGTTTAATAACCACTTATTATTTTTTTTTTAAAGATTTTATTTATTTATTTGAGAGAGAGAGAATGAGAGACAGAGAGCATGAGAGGGAGGAGGGTCAGAGGGAGAAGCAGACTCCCCACCGAGCAGGGAGCCTGATGCGGGACTCGATCCCGGGACTCCAGGATCATGACCTGAGCCGAAGGCAGTCGCTTAACCAACTGAGCCACCCAGGCACCCAT
>NW_027758272.1:0-300 GCF_054177405.1 Leptonychotes weddellii
ATCTCCTTGACATCAGCCCTAGCAACATATTTTTGGATAGGTCTCCTGCAAGGGAAACAAAAGTAAACATAAACTATTGGGACTACACCAAAATACAAAGCTTTTTTGCACGGCAAAGGAAACCATCAACAAAATAAAAAGGCAACCCAGTGAATGGAAGAGGATATTTGCAAGTTATATATCTGATAAGGGGTTAGTACCCAAAATATATAAAGAACTTATACAAATCAACACCAAAATAACAAAAATGTGGTTGACAAATGGGCAGAAGAACTGAGTAGACATTTTTCCAAAGAAGAC
>NW_027758273.1:0-300 GCF_054177405.1 Leptonychotes weddellii
ATGGGTGCCTGGGTGGCTCAGTTGGTTAAGCGACTGCCTTCGGCTCAGGTCATGATCCTGGAGTCCCGGGATCGAGTCCCGCATCAGGCTCCCTGCTCGGTGGGGAGTCTGCTTCTCCCTCTGACCCTCCTCCCTCTCATGCTCTCTGTCTCTCATTCTCTCTCTCTCAAATAAATAAATAAAATCTTTAAAAAAAAAAATAATAAGTGGTTATTAAACAGTGACAAACCTGAGAAGCAGAAAACCGCCACTGTGAATTAAAATTGAACACTGACACTTAGACATGTTAGAGAACTAGCA
>NW_027758274.1:0-300 GCF_054177405.1 Leptonychotes weddellii
AGATTGCTCTAGGTAGCATTGACATCTTCACAATATTTGTTCTTCCAATCCATGAGCATGGAACATTTTTCCATTTCTTTGTGTCTTCCTCAATTTCTTTCATGAGTATTTTATAGTTTTCTGAGTACAGATTCTTTGCCTCTTTGGTTAGATTTATTCCTAGGTATCTTATGGTTTTGGGTGCAATTGTAAATGGGATTGACTCCTTAATTTCTCTTTCTTCTGTCTTGTTGTTGGTGTATAGGAATGCCACTGATTTCTGTGCATTGATTTTATATCCTGCCACTTTACTGAATTCCT
>NW_027758275.1:0-300 GCF_054177405.1 Leptonychotes weddellii
ATCTCCTTGACATCAGCCCTAGCAACATATTTTTGGATAGGTCTCCTGCAAGGGAAACAAAAGTAAACATAAACTATTGGGACTACACCAAAATACAAAGCTTTTTTGCACGGCAAAGGAAACCATCAACAAAATAAAAAGGCAACCCAGTGAATGGAAGAGGATATTTGCAAGTTATATATCTGATAAGGGGTTAGTAACCAAAATATATAAAGAACTTATACAAATCAACACCAAAATAACAAAAATGTGGTTGACAAATGGGCAGAAGAACTGAGTAGACATTTTTCCAAAGAAGAC
>NW_027758276.1:0-300 GCF_054177405.1 Leptonychotes weddellii
CCCCAGCTCCCGCTGAAAGGGAAACACACGCCCACGTGCGCAGGTGCAGGCCTGCAAGTAGGTCGAGCGTGCGGGCCGCGCCAGCCGAGCCTGGGGTCGCTGCCACACCCCACACCAGCCGCGCCCCGGGCTCCCCTGACACGGGCAGCTCCTAAAAGCGCCATACGCACCTGTCGGCCAGCCGAGGCCCTGGAAACCGCTGGAGATGCGGGATAGCCGGGATCACCCCAACAGCCTCCGGAATAAAACGGGCAGCCCACACCGTTTGTCAGGGGACAGCTGCCTGCCCGACGGGGTCCC
>NW_027758277.1:0-300 GCF_054177405.1 Leptonychotes weddellii
TGGGGTGAGGTTGATACGGGGAAAGTTGACAAGTAAAGTTGAGATTTGCATTATATTCTTATTTTTCTTAATGACAACACAAAATTAAAATAAATGAATACATTTCAACATGGAAATATAATGCACACAAGAGGTTTATGGAGAAATAGCTGGTTGTTTTTCTTTTCCTCCTTCCTGTTCTGACACTTTCGGACGTGCTCTATAGAAACCCTTTGCAGTTTGGGTGGAGGAAACCTACTGAACATTGATATCTAGCGCTTGGCTTCTTTATTCTTCTCCAACTTCTATTTCAGATGTGTC
>NW_027758278.1:0-300 GCF_054177405.1 Leptonychotes weddellii
CTTTATTAAATATAAATTCTTGGCAAAATATTACACTTACTCTTTAATGATTCCTTAAATAATAACAACAGTTCCTTTAACAATAACAACTGTAAGTTTCATTGTCCATCTTGAAGAGTTTCTGCAAGATATCTTTTTTCTTTGGTAATATTTCCTGTTAATAGTGTTCTTCCCTTCCAACAAGTATTTTAATATCTAAAAACCTGTGTCACTGTTTAATCATATCAAAAGTTATCTTGGTTTGGCTTATATATATATTTTTTTATATTATTTTTTAAATTTAAATCAGTTAACCAATAT
>NW_027758279.1:0-300 GCF_054177405.1 Leptonychotes weddellii
TTCCATGAAGGCATCTAACATGCCAATCTGCACGCAGAGCTGCTCCTTCCTTTCCTCCCCTATCCACTTATGCGGTAGTTTTCATGGATTTCTGGCCGGATGTCACAGACAAAGGCCAGCAGGTTATCCAGGACTTCATCCCTGTTCTGCTGGAAGTAGGCCTGGAGGATGGTCATCTTCTCCTGGGTCTCCTTCTCCACTTCGGTGCTGCAGCTGCCATGGGATCCCAGAGCCGCAGCTTCCTTGGCCTTGAACTCCTTCTCTCTTTGCAGGTGGTATTGTTCAATTTCAGCCTGAGCT
>NW_027758280.1:0-300 GCF_054177405.1 Leptonychotes weddellii
CAAAGACTAGTAGGAAGATAAAAAGAGCTCACTGAATTCCAGGAAAAATTGCTCACATACTAGTAAAGTTAAAAAAAATAATAATGGTATTGAAGACTATCTTTTTTTTTTTTTTTAAAGATTTTATTTATTTATTTGACAGAGAGAGACACAGCGAGAGAGGGAACACAAGCAGGGGGAGTGGGAGAGGGAGAAGCAGGCTCCCTGCAGAGCAGGGAGCCCGATGTGGGACTCGATCCCAGGACCCTGGGATCATGACCTGAGACGAAGGCAGTCGCTTAACCGACTGAGCCACCCAGG
>NW_027758281.1:0-300 GCF_054177405.1 Leptonychotes weddellii
TTTTTTTTTTTTTAAAGATTTTATTTATTTATTTGAGAGAGAGAGAATGAGAGAGAGCACATGAGAGGGGGGAGGGTCAGAGGGAGAAGCAGACTCCCTGCTGAGCAGGGAGCCCGATGCGGGACTCGATCCAGGGACTCCAGGATCATGACCTGAGCCGAAGGCAGTCGCTTAACCAACTGAGCCACCCAGGCGCCCTATAATGCAATATTTCAAATGTAGAAAGTTGTAAACAATAGTACCATGAACTTCCATATACTCACCAGCTAGTTTCATCAAATGTTAGCATTTTGATGGCAC
>NW_027758282.1:0-300 GCF_054177405.1 Leptonychotes weddellii
GAGTTTCCCATCAGTCTTTTCTGTACTGTTTGGTACCAAGATCAGGCCTAAAAACAACAAAAAACCTTGGAGGAAACAAACAATGTAAAAAGAAACTAAATTCGGGCGCCTGGGTGGCTCAGTCGGTTAAGCGTCTGCCTTCGGCTCAGGTCATGATCCCAGGGTCCTGGGATCGAGTCCCGCATCGGGCTCCCTGCTCAGCCAGGAGCCTGCTTCTCCCTCTCCCACTCCCCCTGCTTGTGTTCCCTCTCTCGCTGTCTCTCTCTGTCAAATAAATAAATAAAATCTTAAAAAAAAAAA
>NW_027758283.1:0-300 GCF_054177405.1 Leptonychotes weddellii
TTTTTTTTTTAAAGATTTTATTTATTTATTTGAGAGAGAGAGAATGAGAGACAGAGAGCATGAGAGGGAGGAGGGTCAGAGGGAGAAGCAGACTCCCTGCTGAGCAGGGAGCCCGATGCGGGACTCGATCCCGGGACTCCAGGATCATGACCTGAGCCGAAGGCAGTCGCTTAACCAACTGAGCCACCCAGGCGCCCCTATCATTCTGAATGATTTGAAGACTCAGGTTCATGACCCATTCAACAACTTCAGACACATTAGCTTTCTACCTCCTTATCTCCAGTGACCCATTTCACCCAA
>NW_027758284.1:0-300 GCF_054177405.1 Leptonychotes weddellii
GATTTATAACATCTTAGGTATTTTGAGCTTCCAAAACCTTGGAAGATGAAGAGTATAAATTTTATGCTGATAAATCATAGAGTTGGAAGAATGTATGATGATAGGGCGCCTGGGTGGCTCAGTTGGTTAAGCGACTGCCTTCGGCTCAGGTCATGATCCTGGAGTCCCGGGATCGAGTCCCGCATCGGGCTCCCTGCTCGGCAGGGAGTCTGCTTCTCCCTCTGACCCTCCTCCCTCTCATGCTCTCTGTATCTCATTCTCTCTGTCTCAAATAAATAAATAAAAAATCTTTAAAAAAAA
>NW_027758285.1:0-4175 GCF_054177405.1 Leptonychotes weddellii
GTGTCAAATACATAAATAAAATCTTAAGAAAAATAATCAGGTACACGTTCATGGCACTGCCAAAAAATAGCAGGGAAAAACGTGCATTCGGGGAAAGGGGAGTGCTGACATGGCAGGGTCTGTCCCTAAGTCCCTCAGCTGCCCGTTATTCCACAGTGAGGTCAATGACAACCTGTCTATCTTCAAGTTATCCCGTAACGCAAGCAAAGTGTGATATGGCAGGTATATACAAAGGACCGTGGGAGCGCAGGTGGAGATTTCTGACATTTTCTCCCCTGCCCCTTCACATAGCCTTTAGCCCCTCATTCCTGTCTTCTGTCCATGAAAGAAGCAAAACGATCAGAGAGCATGCATGATACATGACAGTGAGCATGCAGCAAGGAGGTGTCATCACTATGGAAGTTGTCCCTTCACCACCGAGTTGTACCAAATCTCACCCCTCCCTCCCCAGCTGGAATTTGGCCATGCCTTGATACAAAGCAGCTGTCGCATGGTGTAACCATACCGAGCAGTTCGGGACAGGAAGTGAAAGATACCACATCCTCTTGAAACTGCAAGGAAAATTTATTAGGCCTATTATCATGGCTTCACAGTTGTTAAGAAGTGGCAGTTGGGCTCTCCTATTACGACGGACTTTGGAGGAGGCATTGGTTACTGTGGCGTCTGCCTCTTGACTTGAATCTGGAGAGGAACGTCATTGGCCACCCCAATGTTTGACCGGAAAACTTCGAAGACCATCACACTCAGAATGTCCCTAGAGGGTGGTCATCGAAAACACGGACTGAAGGCCTGCTGGGCCAAAGGGGGGGTGGGGGGGCGTGAGTGCACATAAAGATGAAGTTCCCAAGATTCTGTCAGAGCATTTATGTAGAGTCGGAAACTTCTAGAGCTACCCAGAAGTAGCCTTAGAGCTTGTTTCACCCAATCCGACAGTCTGGTTGGAGACAAAAGACGCACCTGGCCAAAGATCCCATGTAGCATAACGAGATACGTTAAAGGCGTCTGATGCGTGCTAGCGATAGTAAGTGCAGGGGGGCACAGGGAAGGGGTGATTATGGAACTCTTCAGGACTCCCTGCTCTACCCAAAAAGAGGCGGCTGAGGAACCTTGCCTTCAAAACCTTAGTTTTCAGAACAAGTCCTATACCTGATGAAACAAGAATTACCAGGCAACAAAGATAAAAGGGGGACTGGGCTCAAGGTCTTAGGGCCAGGGAAGGAGAGGAACAGGTGGCCAGTTAAGAGGGAAGATTTAATAACATGAGATTTCGTTGGTTCCACAAAGAAGGTCCTAATCTTCCAGCTGAATCTCTACACATATGGGTTTATAATCAGAGGCCCCAAAACAGTAATCAATCTTCAGCCTCCACCAGCACAAATTAGGTACATGGGAAGAAGGAAGTAGGAAAGAAGTGTTTGCCTTTATTTTTGGTCTTTGTGGGTTTTGTTTTGTTTTGTTTTTCTCTCTTCTGGTCTACCTAAATCTGTCTGTGTATTTAGCCCACCGCCTGTGGCCTGAGGTCCTGTTGGCACCGTCTTTCTCCTCTAGGTTCCCCCACTACAATCTTCTTCATTTTGCACCCAGAGATCTGGACGGGGGGTTCAGTAGGTGGATGGCAAACAACACCACTTACATTAGATCAGACGTAAGGCGTAGAGCCTGTTTGGCAAGCCCCCAAGTTTGGCTCTCTGGAAGGTTCTGGAAAGGGAGATAAAATGTGCCTTTTGCAGTGAAATGTTTGCGGACTTTGTATCAAATTCACATTGCCGACAGCTCTGTGCAGCAACCGGACACAAAACAGAATCGAGAGTCCTGCTCACTGCCAAGCCCCTCCTCCCACTGCAGAGCCAAGGAAATGTGCAGCCTTGGCCTTCGGTAGTCTCCAGAGAAGGAGGGAGTCGTCAGGAGGTCTGGAGGTGGGGGCCTGTTACCCACCCACTGTGGTGACGAAGGCCCTTGGGCGTGGCCTCTACACTAGCTCAGACTCTGCAATTTGGCCAGTCCAAGCAATTGGGGGCCCTCTCCTTTTCAGTCTGCACTGACTTGTAAACATATCTTCCTCATTGCTAGAGTTTCATGAACATACTCCTCTGGAAGCATTCGAAGGTCCTGCAACTACATGGTCCAAGGGTAAACCCCTGCCAACATCAAGCCTTCAGGAAGCTCTAAGGTTAGAAACGGGTCATTGAGAGACCAATATCAATTACAGCTCCAGGCTCCCTGAGACCTTGTGACAACCCACTCAAGGGCAGGGCTGAGGTCAACCTCTTACTAGACGCCAGCATGTCATGTTGCCCACAGGTCATCCGTCCCCCTCTTCTCTGTCCGCTGTCAGATCAGATTCAGGTCATGACTTTCCCTCCCCGTCTTTGGGCTCCTGAAGTCACCAGGATTAGACCGATTTGCATCACTTTGCTCAGATGAAGACGTGTCACCTTGTAAAACTGCAGACTTGACCTGTTCTTGATCTGACAGAGTTAATTTTTCAGGAAGAGTTGGCTTTTGCCCAGCAAGGACCTGAGGGAATCACCGTGGGGTACGTACATTTTGTTTTGGAGGCCCAGGAAAGGGAACATCGGAAAAAGGAGTGAGGCCGGGAGATAACAGGATAACAGGGAAATAGGATAATAGCAGAGAAAGACCAAAGCAGCATTAGCATGAGAAAATGGGACAACTAAGGACATACCGTTTACCTCTTGCGATTTTTGCTGGAGTCACACTTTAAAACCTGAATAGCCTCCCAGCAGCTGCTACATGTCTCTTCCCTTTGTTCTAAGCGGTATTAGGAAGAAAGTTATTCGAACTTGTTCTCTGGATGAAGTGTCTTAGAGAATGTGTCTGAGAGGCTCAGACCTTGAACAACCTCAGGTCTACTCTAAATCAGCCCCGACTCGCTCCTTCTGTAGATTCAGAGATGCAGCCACTTCCCAGGGCAAAGGTGACCCTCTGGGTGGCCTGAACTCTCATCCTAATTAGTATCAGCTGGCCTCTGTGAAAGAGCGTGGAAAGGAGACATAAGCACCATCATAGAAGGCCAAACTGTCCACTTTGATTAAGAAAACAATTCTACTTAAAATAGCGTCAAAAAGAATGAACTACTTGGGGGGAGGGGGAGTAATGGAGGAGGTAAAAGACTTGTATAAAATGTTGCGGAAAGAAATTAGGCACAAATATATGGAAAAACATCCTGTGTTCATGAATTGTAAGACTTACTACTCTTAAGGTGCCAATACTACCCAAAGCAATCTATAGAATCAATGTAATCCCTATCAAATCCCAATTTTTTTTTTTTTTTAGCAGAACTAAAATTCATCCTAAAATTCATATAGAATCTCAAGGGATCCAAAGTGGTCAAAACCATCTTGAATAAAAAGAACAGATTTGGAGGTCTCACAATTCCGGATTTCAAAATGTATTACTAAGCTACAAAATCAAAACATTGTCGTACTAGCATAAAGACAGATAGATAAACCAGTAGAATAGAATAGAAAGCCCAGAAATCCTTATATGATTAAATGATTTTCATCAAGGGTGCCAAGACCATTCAAGAAGGTAAAGGCATTAATTGGTGCTGGTGCTGGTAAAACTGGATATTGACATACAAAAAATAAAGTTGGGCCTTTACTTTACACCACATACAAAAATTAACCCAAAGTGGATCAAACACCTAAAGGTAAAGCCTAAAAGTATAAAACTCTTAGAAGAAAAAATAGGAAAAAATCTTCATGATACTGGATTTGGCAATGATTTCTTGAAGGTGACACCAAAGACATAGGCATCAAAAGAAAAGTTAGACAAAATGAATGCATTTTTGCATTTTGCAAAGGACACTATCAATAGAGTAAAAAGGCAAATCTCAGGATGGGGGGAACTATTTGCAAATCATATATCTGATATGGATCTAGTTTCCAGAATATATAAAGAACTCTGAGAACTCAACAACAAAAAAGCAACCTGATTCAAAAATGGGCAAAGGGGGGCGCCTGGGTGGCTCAGTCGGTTAAGCGTCTGCCTTCGGCTCAGGTCATGGTCCCAGGGTCCTGGGATCGAGCCCCGCATCGGGCTCCCTGCTCGGCGGGAAGCCTGCTTCTCCCTCTCCCACTCCCCCTGCTTGTGTTCCCTCTCTCGCTGTGTCTCTCTCTGTCAAATAAATAAATAAAATCTTTAAAAAAAAA
>NW_027758286.1:0-300 GCF_054177405.1 Leptonychotes weddellii
GACTAAATGAGAACCTGTATGTTTGTGTTCATGCACATTTGTGTGTGTGTGTGTGTGTGTAATTCTCCCACAACCTGGAAACCACCTGAAATTCAGCAACTTTTTTTTTTTTTAAGATTTTATTTATTTATTTGAGACAGAATGAGAGAGAGAGAGAGAGCACATGAGAGGGGGGAGGGTCAGAGGAAGAAGCAGGCTCGCTGCCGAGCAGGGAGCCCGATGCGGGACTCGATCCAGGGACTCCAGGATCATGACCTGAGCCGAAGGCAGTCGCTTAACCAACTGAGCCACCCAGGCGCC
>NW_027758287.1:0-300 GCF_054177405.1 Leptonychotes weddellii
TGGGATCACTGCCCAGGAAACTAGGGGGCATGTGTTTCTCAGAAATAATCAAATGCATACTCATTGATTTATATAGGGCATTCATCCATGTTTAAAAAAATCTTTTTTTTTTTTTTTTTAAAGATTTTATTTATTTATTTGAGACAGAGAGAATGAGATACAGAGAGCATGAGAGGGAGGAGGGTCAGAGGGAGAAGCAGACTCCCTGCCGAGCAGGGAGCCTGATGCGGGACTCGATCCCGGGACTCCAGGATCATGACCTGAGCCGAAGGCAGTCGCCCAACCAACTGAGCCACCCAG
>NW_027758288.1:0-300 GCF_054177405.1 Leptonychotes weddellii
ATATTCTTAATGACAATCAGAACTTAATGACCATAATCATAATAGCTACTAACCAGGCATCGAGTGCAGTGTTAAACCCTTATAATATCTTTTTTTCTTAATTTTTTTTTTTTTAAGATTTTATTTATTTATTTGAGAGTGAGAGAGTGAGAGACAGAGAGCATGAGAGGGAGGAGGGTCAGAGGGAGAAGCAGACTCCCTGCCGAGCAGGGAGCCCGATGCGGGACTCGATCCCGGGACTCCAGGATCATGACCTGAGCCGAAGGCAGTCGCTTAACCAACTGAGCCACCCAGGCGCCC
>NW_027758289.1:0-300 GCF_054177405.1 Leptonychotes weddellii
CATGCAAAAGCAGAATCTTGACACAGAGTCAGACCACAATCCATGTTTATAAGATAAATATTTACTAAACAGAAGAAATGGAGTTGTTTTAAAAGGTATTTTAGGGGCGCCTGGGTGGCTCAGTTGGTTAAGCGACTGCCTTCGGCTCAGGTCATGATCCTGGAGTCCCGGGATCGAGTCCCGCATCGGGCTCCCTGCTCGGCAGGGAGTCTGCTTCTCCCTCTGACCCTCCTCCCTCTCATGCTCTCTGTCTCTCATTCTCTCTGTCTCAAATAAATAAATAAAATCTTTAAAAAAAAA
>NW_027758290.1:0-300 GCF_054177405.1 Leptonychotes weddellii
TCCCCCAGGCTCTACGGGAGGCCAGGGTCTGAGTCTGTTTCTGCTTGCCCTCCTGTCACCAGTGCCTGGTACACAGTAAGCGATCAATAAATGTTTGTTGCAGGGGCGCCTGGGTGGCTCAGTTGGTTAAGCGACTGCCTTCGGCTCAGGTCATGATCCTGGAGTCCCGGGATCGAGTCCCGCATCGGGCTCCCTGCTCGGCAGGGAGTCTGCTTCTCCCTCTGACCCTCCTCACTCTCATGCTCTCTGTCTCTCATTCTCTCTGTCTCAAATAAATAAATAAAATCTTTAAAAAAAAAA
>NW_027758291.1:0-299 GCF_054177405.1 Leptonychotes weddellii
AAAAAAAAAAATAATAGTCTCCCTCTATTTACGTTTAACAATATTATGGGGAGAAAGAAGTGATCTATCCTTTTTTCTCCAAAATGTTCAGATCACTCTTACCTAGCTTCTTCCCTTTACAATATAAATGATCTTCTATCTGCATTAGAAATCTTACATTTCTTTTTTTTTTTTTTAAGATTTTTATTTATTTATTTGTCACAGAGAGAGAGCACAAGCAGGGGGAGCAGCAGAGGGAGAGAGAGAAGCAGGCTCCTCACTGAGCAAGGAGCCCGATGTGGGACTCCATCCCAGGACCC
>NW_027758292.1:0-299 GCF_054177405.1 Leptonychotes weddellii
TTTCACTTAGCATGAAACTCTCTAAGTCCATCCATGTTGCTGCTAATGGCAAGATTTTATTTTTTTATGGCTGAGTAATAGTCCTCTGTGTGTGTGTGTGTGTGTGTGTGTGTGTACACATCTTTTTTACCCATTCATCTATTGATGAACACTAGGTTGATATGAAATCTTGGCTATTGTGAATAATTCTGCAATAAGCATAAGTTACATATATCTTTTTGAGTTAGTGTTTTTGTTTCTTTCACATAAATACCAAGATTTGGAAATACTTGGTCCTTTGGTATTTCTATTTTTAATTT
>NW_027758293.1:0-299 GCF_054177405.1 Leptonychotes weddellii
GATCACAAGGAATAATTTCCAAAGCCATGATTCTGCAGCAAGGGTGGATGCTGGGGTGGTCTGAGCTGGCTGGAGGTCTTGTCAGGGCAGTGGCTATCATTCCAGGGGTGGTTTTAGTTTCCATTTGCCTGAGTTAAGAGATAAACTGGAAAGAAGGGCTTAAGGAAAAATGTGGGACAAAGGCCAGTAAGTACAAGTAGGAGGTAGGCAGGAAAGATTAGGTCTTGGGGTCTAGTTGTTGATAGTTATAATCAATAACATTAAACTTACCATCTTAAACATTTTTAAGTGTACAGTTC
>NW_027758294.1:0-299 GCF_054177405.1 Leptonychotes weddellii
AAAAAAAAAATTAGAATAGGGCACCTGGGTGGCTCAGTCAGTTAAGCATCTGCCTTCCGCTCAGGTCATGATTCTAGGGTCCTGGGATCGAGCCCCACACTGGGCTTCCTGGTCAGCGGGGTGTCCACTTCTCCCTCTCCCCCTCCCCCCACGCCCTGCTGGTGCTTGAGCTCATGGGTAGTACTTGCTTGCGCACAAGCGTGCACGCTCTCTCTCTCGCAAAATAAGTATTTTTTAAAATTAGAATAAACTTGCTGTTTGCCTTATAGATATTAATTAGAGATAAAGAATATTAGTTT
>NW_027758295.1:0-299 GCF_054177405.1 Leptonychotes weddellii
GGGGCAGCAGGACCCAGGAAGCTGCCTTCACTCTCCTGTCCCATCCATGTGGCAGGAGCCAAGCGGTCTGCTTACCTGCAGGCACAGAGAGGAAAGAATGAAGAGAAGGGGGGGAGGAAACACTTTCTGAAGCATCTACTATGTCCCATAGTAGCAGTTGATCATCCACATCTCATTCTGTCGTCCCTCCCGTGCTGGCAGGTGGGTGGTGGCCGGATGTGATACCTGAAGACCAGGGTCTCCCCACCGCCCCCGTCCACCCGGGGCAGAGCCCTGTATGGACCGTGGTCTTTCCGAGC
>NW_027758296.1:0-4175 GCF_054177405.1 Leptonychotes weddellii
TGAATCATGGAACACTTCATCTAAAACTAATGATGTATGGGGATTAACATAAGAATAAAAAAAAAATGGCTGCACTCATGCTTCAGCGAAGGTTGATTTTTCAGCAACCTTTTTCCCCTCTTCCACAAACAACCTCTCCTCCTTTCTTAGGCTTTTCTTTCGGGAACCCGGAGCCTCCCTAAGGATGGAGGAGGCAGGTACCATGTACACAATTCCTGTCAAAACTGGTTAGATCCTGTATTTCCCTATAACCCCTCCCCTCCCCCCCCCCCAGCCCTTTCCTCTGGACCGGCTTGCAGTTTTTGAAGGCCATAGCCTGCTGCAGCCTCCTTTGCCTGGCAAAGTGATAAAGCTATTGTTCCGCTTTATCCCAAACTGTCTTCACGTTAAAGCGCTGGGTTCCGAAGCACTGAGGTCCGTTTTCGAAAACAGAACCATCCGAACACAGGAAGGGAAGGGCAAATTTACTTTATTCAACAAATACGTATTAGAGAACATCGATTATAGCTTCATAACCTACACCAAAGTCCAGATGGATTAAGAATGAAATAAACTAGAAGAACGTATCAGTGACTATCCACATGTGATGGGATTTTCCAAATAAAACCAGTGGGCATATTCTTTACAGAACAGATTATAGATTTAACTAAAAGTATGTATCTTCTGAATATGAGAAAGCAAAAGGCAATCAGAATTGGAAAATTTGCTAACAAGTTTTGAAAGAGGGAGGCTGAATACCTTAATATGGAAATAATTTATGCTAATGTTTTAAAAACAGCCTTATTGATATAGAAATCATATACCATACAATTCACCCATATAAAGTTTACAATTCGATGGTTTTTTTTTTTTTTTTAAGAGTTTATTTATTCATTTGAGAGAGACAGAGAGAGCATAAGCAGGGGGAGAGGAAGAGGGAGAGGGAAAAGCAGACTCCCCGCTGAGCTGGGAGCCAGACATGGGGCTCAATCCCAGGACCCTGGGATTATGACCTGAGCCGAAGGCAGACGCTTTATCATCTGAGTCACCCAGGTGCCCCTCCATGGTTTGTTTTTTTTTAAGATTTTTTAATTTTATTTATTTGACAGAGAGAGAGAGAGACAGGTAGAGAGGGGACACAAGCGGGGGGGTGGTGGGAGAGGGAGAAGCAGACTCCCCGCTGAGCTGGGAGCCTGACATGGGGCTCAATCCCAGGACCCTGGGATCATGACCTGAGCCGAAGGCAGACGCTTAACAATTAAGCCACCCAGGCACCCTTCAATGGTTTTTAATAGAACCATCACAATCAGCTTTAGAACATTTTCATCACTCCCAAAAGAAACCATATACCCTTGTGTGGTCTCTCCTCATTACCCCTCAGCCCCCTATACTAATATATTTTTTAAAAGCATTAAGATGCCAAGAGTAAAATTAACAAAGGATGTCACAATCCATAGAAGGTGAAGTACAAATGGTGAATATGAAATATTGAAATTCAATACAAATAATCCAAATTAAAACAACTTAACTTTTATATATATACACCAAACTAGCAGGTTTTTTGGGTTTTTTTTATGAGAGTTTTAATATTCACCCTCATAATTATGAGACTATGTTAAGAAACATGCTCACGCTGCAGGGAGGAGTGTTAAAATCTACCCAAAAAGCAGTTTGACCCCACGAAAAGCCCTTAAAAACATTCAGATTCTTTGATCATTTGTTCACTTCTTGGAAAATATCCTAAGGGAATAATCAGAGAGCAGGATCCATATTTAAATGCAATGCTAGTCCGTATCCTTACTTGTGGTGAAATGTAAAAATACATAAATCTCCAATGATAGAGAAATAAATGTGTACTTTTTTTTTTACATTCATACGATGGGGTTTTGGGGAATGTTCTTACAGTATACCTAGTGTCATGGAAAATTACTATAAGTTAAGGGAAACTGGAAGACTACATATATGATCTCAATTATGAAAAAAAAATTATATCGAAGACAAAGGAGCATTCAGAATTTCCCTGAAATATCACATCTTGATATCTTGAGAGCAATTCCTTCCAGCTCTATAAAATTGTGGCTTGCCAAATATTTATTTGGAGCATTTTCCACATATGGTTTGCCTTAGGGAATCTTATTAAGACTCCTCACCCCCAGCCTTTATTGGGGGAGGGAGGAGCCCTCTTTTGTCTCCATTTCTCTTTCACCCACAAATGTTTTTAGCTTTTTTTAAAGATTTTATTTATTTATTTGAGAGAGAGAGACTGAGAGAGAGAGAGAGAGAGAGAGCATGAAAGGGGGGAGGGTCGGAGGGAGAAGCAGACTCCCCGCCGAGCAGGGAGCCCGATGTGGGACTCGATCCCGGGACTCCAGGATCATGACCTGAGCCGAAGGCAGTCGCTTAACCAACTGAGCCACCCAGGCGCCCTGTTTTTAGCTTTAAACTTTGGTGCTTAGCAATGTGTCTCAAGGCCTTATCCTCTGGGTAGCCCTATACGATACTCTACCTGTATATCTTGAGTGGAGAAAAACTTTTTGCAGGAGTAACCGGAAGATCAATTTAACCAATCCTATAGGGTACCGTCAGCCTGGCTTCAAGATCCCAGGACGCCTAGATTGGCACCAGCTTTGCCTGCAGTTCCTTTGAATGTATATATGTAATTTCATTATCTGATACCAGATAAATGATCATTTAATCGGTTTAATTCTTTCAGCTGCATACCAATGCAAAACAAATGTTCCCTTCAGCAGGTGGACTTAAAAATAAACTCTCTGGTGTTATCCATCCACCCATCGGATCAATCATGGGAGCAACTTGGATGAACAATATCAGTGCAGAAGGAGGGGCCTATTTAACTCCAGAATTTGGTACATTTCATGGAAAGGCTCAACTACCTTCAAGATCAGCTAAGAAATAGAAACCTTTTTTTTTTTTAATTTAAAAATTTTTAAATTAAAAAAAATGTTTTGTTTCTTGGGTTTTTTGGTTTGTTTTTTTTTTTTTAAGGATTTATTTCTGCAAAACCAATCACTAGCTTAAATGTTACTGGGTATTTATAACTTACTTTCTTTGTCCTCAGACTTATTAGTAAACCTTCTGGCCCAGTCAGAATTCCTTCATTTAACTTGCTTCAAAGGAGAAATATTTTCTTTAGGGGAAGCTTTTGCTACTCCCCCACCCAAAGAAACATGCCCCTTCAAATATGTCCCTTAGAGCCCACTGAGTTAATGACAACAGCTAACCTCTGACAAGCATTTCCTTACTACATGTTCTAGGCACCTAGCACCTTCTTTCACTTCACAGCCACCTTGGGAGTGGATGCCACTCTTGGCCCAGTTTACAAAGGGGGCAAAGAAGTATATGAATCTGTAATAAAGGGCATCTAAAAAACCAAAAAGTTTTCCTGCGATCTGTTTTTCCATCTGAACATTCCATCTCCTACCCTAGACCCTGCCCTGCTTTGAGTTTAGTGCTTCTTCGGTCTTTAAACACGCAGACACATTGAGGAATAAAGGGTAGAAGAAAGAAGAATTAATTCTCGAGTCTTGCTGAATCACCCCCAAGAGCATGTGGAGAGAGGAAGAGAAAGAGCTGAAGTGAGAAGTGTGGTGAACATTAAACCAGTGAGGGCCACACCAAGGAGGAGAAGCGGGTGAGAAATCCTGAGTCAAAATAGTCCTAAAGGTAGGAGGAAAAGCCAGAGGAAGGAATCCGGAAGCCACAAAAGGGAATAGTTTCAAGAAGCGCTGTCAGTCTTAACACTCTCAGCTTAGAAGGCTTGAGACGGAAAGTTGTTTTTTTTTTTTTTTTTACGTTTCCATTGAATCAATTTATTCCTCTAGTACAGCCAAAGAGACGCACACACATTAACAGTTATCATTACAATGTAAATATGAACACATCCACATACATCTCTCCCTCTATACCTCCTTCTGCCCCTCTGCTGCCAGCCTAGTAAAGTCCTGACATTTCTCAGAGACAGCTTAACAATTCCACATCCAAGATGCTTCTTTCCTATCAATGATAACAAAAAGAAACTTACAAATTGGTTCATTCATTAGCTGTACATTTCATCATACACTGTCACCTCAGGACATCCAAAAAGCTTAGATGTTACAAAATAATGAAACTTGTCCACAACAAACACAGGTACTTAATAAAAACGCCCATACAGACCTATGGTTATAACCTACAAC
>NW_027758297.1:0-299 GCF_054177405.1 Leptonychotes weddellii
GGGGTGCCTGGGTGGCTCAGATGTTGAGCGTCTGCCTTCGGCTCAGGTCATGATCCCAGGGTCCTGGGATCGAGCCCCGCATCGGGCTCCCTGCTCAGCAGGAAGCCTGCTTCTCCCTCTCCCACTCCCCCTGCTTGTGTTCCCTCTCTCGCTGTGTCTCTCTCTGTCAAATAAATAAAATCTTTAAAAAAAAAAAAAGAAAGACATACCTTCTCATAGTTTACCTTACAATCTTTAACATAAATTATCAGAGTGACTTTTACTCTGAACAGTAAAAATTAGGTTATCGGGTGGATTCC
>NW_027758298.1:0-299 GCF_054177405.1 Leptonychotes weddellii
GTGGGGTTCTATTCTTGTGCATCGCCAGAGAACACAAGAGGAGAGACCCATCTGAAGGCAAGGGGTTCCCAAACTCCCTGCTGAGTGGGAGGTGCTTGTAGGAAGCGGGAGGAAATACGACTCTGCCTGGAGAAGCCAGAGCAGGGCCCAGCTGGGCTTCTGATACATTTCACAGAGTGGGTGCAGACCACGTGCTCCCAGAGGCCAGCTGACCTCACCCAGGGAAGCCGGCCTGCTCCATGACCTGGCATACTGGTGACCACAAAGCACAGAAGATACAACTCAGACAAAAGGGGTAT
>NW_027758299.1:0-299 GCF_054177405.1 Leptonychotes weddellii
ACCTGGGGTCTGTGGTCTGCGGTGAAGGCCGCCCTACAGTAAGAGCACATTTCCACATTCAGCACAAGGATTTCTACTAATTACTCCTGTTGGTTGCTCAGTGGGTCCAGTTGTCCTCATGTTCAGTCTCACTGGCAAAAGCCTGACCTCTCTTGGATTTAAGGTGCAGTCGACCCTTGAACAACATGTGTTTGAGCTGTGCAGGTACACTTAAGAGGTGCTTATTTTGATAAATACAGTATAGTACTGTAAACGTATTTTCTCATGATTTTTTAAAAGATTATTTCAGAGAAGGGGAG
>NW_027758300.1:0-299 GCF_054177405.1 Leptonychotes weddellii
CTCCTTTGCTGGGCACACTCTTTCCCTTTCTCTGTCCTTGCCCCTTAGGTGTTTGGATGTTTCCCGCAGACGCTCATGAGTACCCAGCTAAACAAATTGCTTTTTTTTTTTTTTTAAAGATTTTATTTATTTATTTGACAGAGAGAGACAGCGAGAGAGGGAACACAAGCAGGGGGAGTGGAGGAGGGAGAAGCAGGCTTCCCGCGGAGCAGGGAGCCCGATGCGGGTCTCGATCCCAGGACCCCAGGATCATGACCTGAGCCGAAGGCAGACGCTTAACGACTGAGCCACCCAGGCAC
>NW_027758301.1:0-299 GCF_054177405.1 Leptonychotes weddellii
AGGAAAGAAGAGGAAGCTCACCCAGAATGCCAGGTCCCGGGGGCCCATTTTACAGAGGGACACACCGAGGCCCTGCAGGAGGACAGCCCCCCACCCCCCGGGGGCTGGGGCCGCCCTGCTGGGGGCACTAATCATCCTCGGGCTTGATGAGGTGGCCGCTGAAGGTGATGTAGGTGTCCACGTCGTCGCTGTAGACGGCGTTCTCCCGCTCGCGCTTGAAGAGGCGCACCCAGACACGGTCCCCGGGTGCCAGGGCCAGCATCACGCTCTGGCTCTGCATGATGCTGCGGTCGCTCGGC
>NW_027758302.1:0-299 GCF_054177405.1 Leptonychotes weddellii
GAGGGTGAGAGAGAATCTTAAGCAGACTCTGCGCTGATCACGCAAAGATCTCACAACCCCGGGGTCATGACCTGAGCCAAAATCAAGAGTCAGGTGCTCAACTGACTGAGCCACCCAGGCGCCCCACAGTTTGCTTTTAAAATT
The DNA here is from genome assembly GCF_054177405.1 of Leptonychotes weddellii. Classification (NCBI taxonomy): domain Eukaryota; kingdom Metazoa; phylum Chordata; class Mammalia; order Carnivora; family Phocidae; genus Leptonychotes; species Leptonychotes weddellii. The sequence continues at coordinate 145 of NW_027758302.1, forward strand.
TTATCAAGATTTGTTTTGTGGTCGACGTAGTGAAAAGAAGGGCCATATGCACCCCAATGTTCACAGCAGCAATGTCCACAATAGCCAAACTGTGGAAAGAGCCAAGATGCCTTTCAACAGATGAATGGATAAAGAAGATGTGGTCCATATATACA
>NW_027758303.1:0-299 GCF_054177405.1 Leptonychotes weddellii
GAGTTTTGATCAAGAAAGGATGCTGTACTTTGTCAAAAGCTTTTTCTGCATCTATTGAGAGGATCATATGATTCTTGTTCTTTCTTTTGTTAATGTATTGTGAGAAAATTTTCTTATATTAATCCACATACTGGTTATTATTTGTAAATCATGGTGCTCTTCATCCCTGCCTGTGCTTCTGAATTTCATCCATTTTCACCTCCTTTTGCTTAAAGAATTTCCTCTATCATTTCTTATGGTACAGGTTTGCTGGTAAGTACTCTCTCTCTGTTTTTGTTACTCTGAAAAAATCTTTATTT
>NW_027758304.1:0-299 GCF_054177405.1 Leptonychotes weddellii
TCCCTTTTGCTTATCCCAGTTAAAGTTTCTATCCCCAGAACTATGACCTAATCAAATGCTCTGGCTCCTAGTTCTACCTCACTCTTCTAGTGATGGGGTCGGCAGGGGGCAGAATGGAGCTGAAAGGGCCTTGATCCTCTATAGAAGACAGCATTTTTCCTCTTCTTATTCTTTTTTCCTCATTTTCAAGGCCAATGGCCAAGTAGAGATGCAACTGTCCGCCCAAGGAGAGGAAATCTACCAAGCATCCTTAAAAAAAAAAAAATTTGCTTCCTTTCTTCTGAATCCCCACCTTTATT
>NW_027758305.1:0-299 GCF_054177405.1 Leptonychotes weddellii
GACATCCTCCTCTGCCGGCATCTGAGAGGGACGGCACTGCCGCGGTGACAGATGCAGCCTCTGAGCGCTGGGCCCCCATGACACAATGGCCCCTCCTGAGGACCGCGGCTCCACAGCCAGGCCCGCAGCAGGGACGCAGGCCCTGCCTCCCGTGGACCTCTCTGCTCCGCACTCTCCTCCCTTCTGTTCATCACAAACACGCAGGAGCCAGCCTGGGTCCATCCAGCCAACTCCTAGTGGGCCTACAATCCTAGCGCTGACCCAGAAAACCTTCCTCCAGCCCCTCAAATGGCACGGAG
>NW_027758306.1:0-299 GCF_054177405.1 Leptonychotes weddellii
GCGCCTGGGTGGCTCAGTTGGTTAAGCGACTGCCTTCGGCTCAGGTCATGATCCTGGAGTCCCGGGATCGAGTCCCGCATCGGGCTCCCTGCTCGGCAGGGAGTCTGCTTCTCCCTCTGACCCTCCTCCCTCTCATGCTCTCTGTCTCTCATTCTCTCTCTCTCAAATAAATAAATAAAAAATCTTAAAAAAAAAAAATTTTCTTGTTCTTATTTGTAAAAGCCATTAGGCTGAATATCTGAAATTATATGTAACCAAGGGTGCTATAAATTATTTTCTTTGTGATGAAGGTCTGATCC
>NW_027758307.1:0-14019 GCF_054177405.1 Leptonychotes weddellii
AGTTGTTGCTATTCCTTTCTTCGATCTCCTGTTGAGTTTGTAGGTGTTCAGAATGGTTTGATCCCTATCCAGCTGAATTCCTGAGAGGAGACGAAATCCAGGTCTCCTACTCCTCCGCCATCTTGCTCCGCCCCCTGGGAAATGAGATTTTATTCAAATTTATTGTTCTAAATGTGTGATCTCATTAAAAAATTACTACCAAGCACCTGTAAAATAAAAAAGCTTGTTTATAAGAGTATGTAAAATCAAATGGATTTATTATTTAGGACTTGATCTCACCAAAACATGGAAGCTCAATGACTTTAAGGAAATTAGCATTTGACTTATTCCATAGTCTAACCTGCCTGGTACACTATAAATGCATTTTCTTTGACAGGTTTATTTTTTCAGCTATTTTGAGTTTAATTGGGGTCCTCTGTATAAACCACGGACAGCTTTGGGAAATGTGGCTATTATTTATAGAACACCACAAGCCTACACTGTACTTTCAGTAGAACTTAAATTGGACCGAATCTCTCATGCTATCAGCTCTGTATTCTTTTTGGGGGAAGGGAAACTGCATTTTTTTTTGCCTTTGTTTGTAATATTAGAAAATGAAAAGAAGATTTAAAATGTGTTTTGATTTAATGAAAGAAGTGGAGAAAAAGAAAGGAAACAAGTAGAATAATGGAGTTTTGAGCCTTTTTTTTCCTAAGAAAATATACTATGACTAAATTACACAGAACAAAATTGTTACAACAGGCTCCTGTATTAGGTGTTCACAGGGAAAACCGGAGATTAGAGAACAGCCAGACACCCTGCTGTGAGAGTGAATTCTTTTGGAAATTCTGGAAGGCAGAGGGAAAAAAATGAGTTATATGAAGATGTGAGATATGTTTGTGGGGGTGGGAGATGAGAGGTCTATGAAGAGAAAGGAGACAGCATTAGGCTGCAAGAATGTCACAAAAAAATAAGACACAGAGTCACAAGTGGGCGAAGAGAAAAAGAGAAATGCCTAGTGGAAAACACTAAGGGAAGAGGAGGGCCAAGAGGAGGAGGAGGAAGCTTACCCACAGAGTACATTCGTGAGTATGAAGGGATTTAAATCATCAGTACTGGGGAACATTCTCTGTGGGGTCAGAGGCAAGATAGAACGTGCTTCACACACACAAATGGGCCTTAGATCACGCCATGTCTCTAATTATAAGGTTCTAGTTGGTTGTCTTTGCATACACCTGGTTGGGACTGTGAGACAGGGCTGGAATGAGCTCAAGAGCAGAAAGGGACTATAAAGACCACTAGGCCTGAAGACCACTTAAAAAAAAAACTTTTTACAATCCTCTAATTATTGCTCCATTTTCCAAGAGTATCTGGGAAATAGTATAACAAAAACACTATAACTGGTCCATCTGATATGAGGCTCCAGAGAAACCTCAACAAATGTCTATTTGGGAGAGAATGAAGATTAAAAACTATCCTCAGGGTCTTAATTAAATGTTATGTTAATTTTATGAATTCTAGGTTTACATATGAAACCACTGGACTTGTAATGATAGCTGACTTGCAGAAACACTGTACTTGGCTTTCTGTGATGCAGGATGATTATCAAACTCTTCTTTCATCCTTACTACCCTCCACCCTCAAATAGCCATGCTCCTTATAGTAAGGAGACTTCTGACATTCTGCACAGCCTTTTATGGAAGCAGACAAACTTGCAGAGTAGGCTTTGAAGGAGGAAATTTCATAAGCTTGACCCATGTATCATCACTAAAAATTGGACCTGGAGTTTATCACGATTATTTGTTCACTTTCTTCTTCCCTCTCTCCATCCTTTGATTCTTTACCCAGACCTACAGAATCAGAATCTCCACTTGTGTATCCCAGAGATTTGGATTTTGTAAACATTCCCATAATCCTAATGTGGTCAGGCCAGCACTGGTCTCGTGAACATCCTTAGAGGTTTCCAGTGTTCACAGAGGTTACAAAACAAGACCTACTTTCTGTGTATGTGTCTGACTAATCATAGGTGATTTTGAGGGCCTCCAAATATCTCCCCTATCTTTGGGTTGATTTTTAAAATACATTTGGCAGTGGACAAGACCTTTCAAATTACATCAAATAAAAAGGTTCTTTTTTTCCCTTTTATTATATCTAAGATGTAAGTGATTCATACAAGATAATTTAGTAAGAACAGGCGAGAAGGGGGAGGGTAAAAAGGTACCTGATGTACATGATGGGGCAGGGGGCATCATCTCCCAGAGGGAATGGGCACATTTTGGTATATTCTTCATAATCCCACTAAGGGTTGAGCTTTATCAAAAACTAACAGTTTATCTAGTTTTAAATAGAAGAGGGATGCTAGAATAAGCTTAAGAGACACATACTTAGAGAATTAATGAAAAGGACACTTTGCAGTTACATGAGATAAGTCCAACAATTTTATAAGACCTTAATAGAAAGCCAAGAAAGCAAAATTCTTAAGATGTCCCTCTCCGAAATGACTATCTTGTACATGTCACACACTGCCTAGTACACAACCACAGGATGAATAAAAGATGAATGTGTTGTAAAAGGCTTAGGAGATGGATGATATTTACATAATGATGTAAATTTGTACATAATGATGGAGAGTAGTTCATTTTTTGAAAGCTGATAATACTAACACTTATGAAAGAAGTAGTTTCATGTTAATTTTGAGTTCTTCAAATTTGGACAGTTTTTTTCAAAGGAAAAAAATACATTTTCTACTCTTAGAAAGATCATAGAATTAGATAGCAATCACATTCTTTCTTTCCTAGGATCTGGGTGGTTTTCATCATTGCCAAGCCCTAAAATTGAAAATCCCGTAAAAATGAATTTTAATATTTTACTGCAAATTGCTATGCCATAGATGAATTCCAATTAGCCTTCTTTCTCTATATTTAGGAAAAAGAACTGCAGGCAGGGGGAAGGGGGACATAATTCTGGACAGTGGCCAGGAAAAAAAGTGCAAAAATTATACTGAGCACGGATTTGCATAGTTTTACCATCTGTCTTTGATGATTTAGATCTAGCCATGCTTTAAGAAGGGGGACTATGTCAGATACCCCTTAAAAGTTTTTTCCAGAATTTTGGTTCTCAATCAGGTAATTTACACAATTAAACATTGAAAAAATAGAATAAGGAAGACTTTGGAATGACTGGATACCTCTCTTCAAATATGCAAAATGTTGGCAAGTGGTAGAGGAAATAGCCTTGCCCTAGCTCTAGAAGACTGAACTGCAATGAGAAGTTTTAAGTTACATGAGAGAGTAGGTCTACTCAATAAAAGTAATAACTAGCTCACAGCTAGCGCTATCCTCAGTTAAAATAGATTGTCATGCTGATATTCAGCACAATTTTCCTAAAATTTTATAAGCAGAGTCTGTTGGTTGTCAATGATACTGTAGAAAACTGCAGTGAGTGGGAGGCTGAATTCAAGGTAACTTTTCATATTACTTCTGAATTAAGGCTGGAAGGGAAGGCAAGGGTCTTAGGCTGGGTTGCACCAGAAGTAGACTCACTGGCAAGGATTTAAATGCAAGTGGTTTATTGGGAAAGTGATCCCAGGAAGTATCAGTAGGAAGGGGGTGATATGAGTCTTACTAGGAACCTCTGGAACACACTTCAGAATTGTCCTGGCCAAAGGGTAAGGAAGCAGGGGTATCTATCTTTCATTCTCATCTCTCCTGACTGGGGACTATTCTCTGGGACATTAAATCCCCAGTACTCCTGGTCTGCCCTGTGCAGATGGAAAATCGTGGGTCCTTGCACTGGAATGTTACTGATGTGCGTGGAATAGCTGACAAGTGTTGAAGGGATATGACTTGGGCTTGACAATATCTGCTATAGTCATAAAGCAGTGGCAATGGAGTTAGGTTGATCTGGATTTGGTGCTTACTTCTAATTAGACAACTTACATAGTCTCTCTGGGTCTGCAAGTCATAGATAATATAGGTACCTCATGGGGTGATTGTCAGAATTAAATAACACACTTAAAACACCCAACACATAGAAGGAAATTAAAAAGGTAGCTTTTGTGGGATGCCTGGGTGGCTCAGTCAGTTAAGCATTGGACTCATGGGTTCGGCTCAGGTCATGATCTCAGGGTAATGGGATCCAGCCCTGTATAGGGCTCCATGCTCAGCAGGGAGTCTGCTTAAGATTCTCTCTCCCTCTTCCTCTAAAATGAATAAATAAATCTTTAAAAATAAGAATAAATAGTTATTATAAGAATAAATCTTGCTTCTCAGATCCAAAATGAGCCCAATCTTGGGCTGCCTGGCTGGCTTAGTTGATAGAGTGTCACTCTTGATCTTGGGGTTGTAAGTGCAAGTCCCACATTAGGTGTAGAGATTACTTAATACATCAAAAACTAGTGATGTAATGTATGGTGATTAACATAACATAATAATATAAAAAAGATTAAAAAATTTAAAAAAAAGAAAAAATAAAAAGTTTGATTCAGCTAAAATAAATAAATAAATAAAATCTTAAAAAAATAAAATGAGCCCAATCCAAAAATAGTATAAGACATTAAAATCATGAATGCAGGCAAGAGATTTTACAGGTAATACAAATGCTAAGGAAAAATTAAAACTACCATAAAATTTAGTCAGAAATTATTTTTCTTTCTACATGTAGCAACTAACAAGTATTTAATATTTATTAACTATCAAGTAAATGTCTGACACAATTCACAATGAATATGCCTATATATTCAAGACTGGGCTTAAGCAGCATTTTCTCTAGGTCAGCACCTTTGTAGTTGAGAACGATAGAATTATTGTGCAGCTAGACTAGGACAGTTCTATGCTTATGTCCAGGATTGCCTGGATGTCTGGCACTGACTCTTGGGTTAAGATATGGGCAGTGGCTAACTAATGATTTGCAACATGCTGTTTAAAGTTTGAAACTCTCTGGCAGCACATAGAGCCAGTTTATTTAGTTTTTTTTTTATTATGTTAACCACTATACATTACATCATTAGTTTTTGATGTAGTGTTCCATGATTCATTGTTTGCGTATAACACCCAGTGCTCCATTCAGTATGTGCCCTCTTTAATACCCATCACTAGGCTAACCCATTCCCCCCACCCCCTCCCCTCTAGAACCCTCAGTTTGTTTCTCAGAGTCCATAGTCTCTCATGGTTCCTCTCCCCCTCCGATATCCCCCCCTTCATTTTCTTCCAGTTTTATTGAGATATAATCGACCTATGACATTGTATAAGTTTAAGGTGGATAACATAATGATTTGATAGGTGTATATATTGTGAATGATTATCACAGTAAGTTTAGTTAACATCAATCACCTCACATAGTTACAAAATTTTTTTCTCATAAGAAATTTTAACATCTACACTCTTAGCAGCTTTTAAATATGCAATACAGCATTGTTAACTATAGTCACCATATTGTACATTACATCCCCAGAACTTACTTATCTCATAACTAGAAGTTTGTACCTTTTGACCATCTTCACCCATTAACCTCCCACCCCCACCACCCCTGATAACCACCAATCTCTTCTCTGTTTCTATGACTTCGGTTTTATTAGATTCTACATATTAGTGACATCATATAGTATTTGTCTTTCTCTGCCTGACCTCTCTCACTTAGCATAATGCCCTCAAGGTTCATCCATGTTATCACAAATGATAGGATTTCTTTCCTATTTATGGCTGAGTAATGTTCCATTGTATGTATTATACTATATCTGCTTTATCCATTCATCCATTTATAGGTACTTAAATTGTTTTCATGTTTTGACTTTTGTAAGGAATGCTGCAGTGAACATGGGGGCTGCAGATATCTTTTTGAGATAGTGATTTTGTTTCCTTCGGATATATACCCAGAAGTGGAATTGTTGGATTATATGATGTCCCATTTTAAATATTTTGAGGAGCCTCCATACTGTTTTCCATGGTGGTTATACCAATTTACATTCCCACCAACAGTGTATAAGAGGTTCCTTTTCTCTACACCTCAACATTTGTTATCTCTTCTTGATTTTAGGCATTCTAACAGGTGTGAGATGATAGCTCATTGTGCTTTTGATTTGCATTTTCCTGACGATTAGTGATGTTGAGCACCTTTTCATGTATCTATTGGCCATTTATGTATCTTCTTTGGAGAAATGTATACTCAGGTCTTTGGCTCTTTTTTTTGAAGACTTAAATTGCTTTGCTTGCATTTTCAAAGTGGAATACATCACTGTGGCTGTGAAGAAGCAAACAGGGTTTTGATTATATAGTTTCCTGGATTTTTTAACTCAGTGAAAACATTCTCTAAATAATTTTGTTACTTTGGGTCCATTTTTTTATTTTTTATTTTTATTTTTTAAAAATAACAGTATAATTAACATATAGTATTATATTAGTTTCAGGTGTTCAATGCAGTGATTCAACAATTCTATATATTATGCAGTGCTTATCAAGATAAGTATACTCTTAACCCCCTTCTCTTGTCTCATCCACTCTCCACTGACCTCCCTTCTGGCAACCACCACTTTGTTCTGTTTATTTAAGAATATGGTTTTTCATTGGTCTCTTTTTCTTTGTTCATTGGTTTTGTTTCTTACATTCCACATATGAGTGAAATCATATGGTATTTGTCTTTCTTTGACTGACTTATTTTGCTTAGCATAGTACTTTCCAGCTCCATCTATGCCATTGCAAATGGCAAGATTTCATTCTTTTTGATAGCTGAGTAATATTCCATTATATATATACCACATCTTCTTTATCCATTCATTGTTTGATGGACATTTGGGCTGTTCCCATAATTTAGCTATTGTAGGTGCATGTATCCCTTTGAATCAGTATTTTTGTAATCTTTGGGTAAATACCTAGTGCTGCAATTCCTGGGTGGTAGGGTAGTTCTATTTTTAACAATTTGAGGAGACTCCATACTGTATTCCACAGTGGCTGCACCAGTTTTCATTTTCACCAACAGTGCACAAGGGTACCTTTTCTTCTATATCCTCATGAACACTTGTTGTTTCTTGTGTTTTTTATTTTAGCCTTTCTTTTTAAAAAATTTTATTTATTTGACACACACACACACTCACAGAGCACACAAGCAGGGAGAGCAGCAGAGGGAGAGGGAGAAGCAGACCCCTGCTGAGCAGGGAGCCCGATGCAGGACTAAATCTCAGGACCCTGAGATCATAACCTGAGCTGAAGGCAGATGCTTCAGAGACTGAGCCACCCAGGTGCCCCTATTTTAGCCTTTCTGACAGGTGTGCAGTGATATCTTATTGTGGTTTTGATTCAAATTTCCCTGATGATTAGTAATGTTGAGCACCGTTTCATTTCTCTGTTGGCCATCTTTATATCACCTTTGAGAAATATCTCTTCATGTCTTCTGCCCATTTTATAATTGGATTATTTGATTTTTTTAATGTTAAGTTGTATAAGTTCTTTATATATTTTGGATACTAACCCTTTATCAGATTGTCATTTGCAAATATCTTCTCCCATTCAGTAGGTTGTCTTTCAGTTTTGTTGATAGTTTCCTTTGCTGTGCAGAAGCTTCTTATCTTGATGTAGTCCCGATAGTTTATTTTTGCTTTTGTTTCCCTTGCCTCAGGAAACATATCTAGGAAAATGTTGCTATAACTGATGTATGAAATATTATTGCCTATGCTCTTTTCGAGGATTTGTATGGTTTCAGGTCTCACATTTAGGTCCTTAATCCATTTTGAGTTTTTTTTTCTATATGGTGTAAGAAAGTCCAGTTTCACTCTTTTGCATGTAGCTGTCCAGTTTTCCAAACAGCATTTGTTGAAGAGACTTTTTCCCATTGCATATTCTTTCCTGCTTTGTTGAAGGTTAATTGTGGGTTTATTTTTGGGTTATTCTGTTCCATTGATCTATGTGTCTGCTTTTGTGCCAGTAACATACTGTTTTGATTACTACAGCTTTGTAGTATAACTTAAAATGTGGGATTGTGATACCGCCAGGTTTGTTTTCCTTTTTCAAGATTGCTTTGGCTATTCGGGGTCTTATGTGGTTCCATATCAATTTTAGGATGATTTGTTCTAGTTCTGTGAAAAATGCTGTTGGTATTTTGATAGGGATTGCATTACATCTCTAGATTGCTTTGGGTAGTATGGACATTTTTAACAACATTTGTTCTTATAATCCATGAGCATGGAATATCTTTCCATTTGTTTATGTAGTCTTGTTATGTAGTTTTTTTCATCCATGTTTTAATACTTTCAGAGTATGGTTCTTTCACCTCCTTGGTTAAGTTTACTCATAGGTATTTTATTATTTTTGGTGCAACTGTAAATGGAATTGTTTCTTAATTTCTATTTCTGCTGCTTCATTATTAGTGTGTAGAAATGCAATGGATTTCCGTATATTGATTTTGTATCCTGCAATCTTTCTGAATTCATTTATCAGTTTGAGTAGTTTTTTTCGTGTAGTCTTTAGGGGTTTTCTACATATAATATCATGTCATCTGCAGAGTCAAGGTTGTACTTTTTCCTTACCAATTAAATGCTTTTTATTACTTTTTGTTGTCTGATTGTTATGGCTAAGACTTCCAGTGCTATGCTGAATAAAAGTGGTGAGAGTGAACATCCTTATCTTGTTCCTGACCTTAGGGGAAAAGCTCTTAGTTTTTCCCCATTAAGGATGATGTTAGCTGTGAGTTTTTCATATATGGCCTTTATTATGTTGAGGTATGTTCCCTCTAAACCTACTTTGTTGAGGGTTTTTATCATGAATGGATGTTGTCCTTTGTCAAATGCTTTTTCTGCATCTGTTGAAATGATCCTATGGTTTTTGTGCTTTCTCTTGTTGATGTGATGTATCACATTGATTGATTTGTGAATATTGAACCACCCTTGCATCCCAGGAATAAATCCCACTTGATCATGGTGAATGTATTGTTGGATTCCATTTGCTAATTATTGCTGAGGATTTTTACATCTGTGTTCATCAGAGATAATGGCTTATGGTTCTCTTTTTTGGTATCTCTTTATCTGCTTTTGGTATCAGGGTAATGCCGGCCTCATAGAATGAATTTGGAAGTTTTCCTTCTTCTTCTATTTTTTGAAATAGTTTGAGAAGAATTGATATTACGTCTTCTTTAAGTGTTTGGTAGAATTTACCTGTGAAGTCTTGTGGTCCTGGACTTCTGTTTGTTGGGAGTGTTTTGATTACTGATTCAATTTCATTACTGGTAATCATTATATTCAAATTTTCTGTCTTTCTGATTCAGTTTTGGGAGATTATATGTTTCTAGGAATTTATCCATTTCTTATAGGTTGTCCAATTTTTGGCATATAATTTTTCATAATCTCTTACTATCCTTTGTATTTCTGTGGTATCAGTTGTGATTTCTCCTCTTTCATTTCTGATTTTATTTATTTGAGTCCTCTCTTTTTTTTTCGGACGAGTCTGAGTCTGGCTAAAGTTTTATCAATTTTGTTTATCTTTTCAGTGAACCAGTTCCTAGTTTCATTGATCTGTTCTATTGTTTTTTTAGTTCCTATTCCATTTTTTTGCTGCTGTAATCTTTATTATTTCCTTCTTCCTACTGGTTTGGGGTTTTGGTTGTTCTTCTTTTTCTAGCTCCTTTAGGTGTAAGGTTAGATTGTTTCTTTGAGATTTTTCTTGCTCCTTTATGTAGGCCTGGATCTCTATAAACTTGCCTCTTAAAACAGCTTTTGCTGCATCCTGAAGATTTTGGACCATTGTGTTTTCATTTTCATTTGTCTCCATGTATTTTGTTGATTTCCCCTTTGATTTCTTGGTTGACCCTGTCATTGTTTACTAGCATGTTAGTTAACCTCCATGTATTTGTGTTCTTTCCAGATTTTTTCTTGTGGTTGATTTCTAGTTTCATAGCATTGTGATTTAAAAAGGTGCATGGTATGACTTTAGTCTTTTTGAATCTGTTGACACTTATTTTGTGGCCTAACGTGATCTATTCTGGAGAATGTTCCATGTGCACTTGAAAAGAATGTGTATTCTGCTGTTTTAGGATGGAAAGTTCTGAATATATCTGTTAGTGCCATCTGGTCCAATGTGTCATTCAAAGCCACTCTTTCCTTGTTGATTTTGTATTTGGATGACCTATCCACTGATTTAAGTGGAGTGTTAAAGTCACCTACTATTGTATCACTATCAATTGCTTCCTTTATGTTTTGTTTTAAAGATTTATTTATCTATTTGACAGAAAGAGAGAGAGAGAGAGAGAGCGCATGCAAACAGGGGCAGGGTAAGGGTGGAGAGAGAGAGAGAGAATCTCCAGCAGACTCCCCACTAAGTAAGGAGCCCGATGTGGGGATTTATCCCCCAACCCTGAGATCATGACCTGAATCAAAATAAAGAGTTGGATGCTTAACTGACTAAGCTACCCAGGTGCCCCCTTTATGGTTTTTTTCAGTATTGCACACATGACAAGCTTGACATTTTATTTTACTTATTTATTTGTTTTTTATTATTATGTTCAATTAGCCAACATATGGTACATCATTAGTTTTTGATGTAGTGTTCAACAATTCATTAGTTGCATATAAAACCCAGTGTTCATCACACGTGCCCTCCTTAATACCTATCCATCTTCTTGTTGGATTGTTGCCTTTATGATTATTTAGTGTCCTTCTTTGTCTCTTGTTACAGTCTTTAAAATCTATTTTGTTGGAGTCACCTGGGTGGCTCAGTCAGTTAAGTGTCTGACTCTTGGTTTCGGCTCAGGTCGTGATCTCATGGGTCTTGGGATCGAGCCCTGCATCAGGCTCCATGCTCAGTGGGGAGTCTGCTTGAAGATTCTCTCCCTCTTCCCCTCCCCCACCTCACACCCACTCTCTATTTCTCTCTCTCTCAAATAAATAAATAAATCGTTAAAAAATAAAAAATAAATAAATAAAATCTATTTTGTTGGCTATAAGGATTGCTACCCATGCTTTCTTTTCACTTCCATTTGCAGGATAAATGCTTCTCCATCCCTTTACTTTCAATCTGCATGTGTCTTTAGGTCTGAAATGAGTCTCTTGTAAGCAGCATATAGATGAGACTTGCTTATTTATTCATTCCATCACCTGATGTCTTTTGATTGAACCATTTCATCCATTTACACCCAAACTAATTCTTGATAGGTATGTACTTATTGCCATTTTGTTACTTGTTTTCTGGTTGTTTTTGTAGTTCTTCTGTTCTTTTCTTCCCTTGTTTTCTTCTCTCATGGTTTGTTGGCTTTTTTGTGATACACTTTGATTTCTCTTTATTGTTTGCATATCTATTACTGGTTTTTGATTTGTGGTTACTGTTTGATTTGTATATAACATCATCTCTATATACTTATCTATATTAAGTTGATGGTCACTTATGTTTGAACCCATTCTTTACTTCTCTTCCCCCCACATTTTAGGTATATGGTGTCATACTTTACATCCTTTTATATTAGGAGTTTCTTGACTGATTTTATATATATTTATTTTTACTGTTTTTGTGCTTCCTACTTTTCTTATTCCTATTATGGTCTTTCCTTTCCACTCAGAGTCTACTTTTTTCATTTCTTGTAGGTCTGACTTAGTGGTGATGAATCCTTTAACTTCTGTCAAAGAAATGCTTTATCTCTCTTTGTATTCTGAATGATAGCTTTGCTGGATAGAGTATTCTTGGCTGCGGATTTTTTCCTTTCCGCACTTTGATTATATCATGTCACTTTCTTCTGGCCTGCAATGTTTCTACTGAAGATCAGCTGATAGCCTTATGGGGTTTCCCTTGTATGTAACTGTTTTCTCTTGCTGCTTTTAAAATTCTGTCTTTATCACTACTTTTTGCCATTTTAATTGCTATGTACCTTGCTGTGGATCTCTTTGGTTTGATTTTGAGAGCTCTCTCTGCCTCCTGAGGACCTGAGCTTATGGTCCTTCTAGATCACCATCTTCCCTGGAAGTCACTATTTTATTGTTTTTGATGCTATTATAAATGGCATTGTTTTCTTTATTTCTTTTTCTGATAATTCATTGCTAGTGTATAGAAATGCTACTGACTTTTTTATGATGATTTCGTGTGTTGCAACTTTACTGAATTTGTTGATCTGATCTGGATTTCTGTTTCCTTCCACAGATTCAGGACGTTTATAGTTATTATTTCTTCAAATAAATTCTCTGCCTCCTTTTCTCTCTCTTCTCCTTCTACAACCCCTATAATGCAAATGTTATTACTCTTGGTGGTGTCACTGAGTTACCTGAGTCTCTTTACATTTTTTATTTTTTCTCTCTCCTGTTCAGCTTGATTATTTTCCATTGCTCTGTCCTCCAGTTTGCTGATCCATTCTTCTGCTTCTTCTAGTCTACTGTTTGTTTCATCTAGTATATTTTTAAGTTCAGTATTGAGTTCTTCGTGTCATTGGTTCTTTTTTATCTTTTCTATCTCATTGTGTGGGTCTCACTGAGGTTCTCCACTCTTTTCTCAAGCCCAGGGAGTATCTTTATGACCATTACTTTAAATACTCTATAAGCGATATTACTTCTGTCCATTTTGTTTAGCTCTTTCATTTGGGAAATATTCTTCTGCCTCCTCATTTTTTTCTAACTCTCTGTGTCTGTTTCTGTGTTTTAGGAAAGTCAGTTACATCCCCTGCTCTTGAAAGTAGTGGCCTTATGAAGAAGAGTTGCTGTAGTGCCCTACAATGAAGTGTCCCCTGTTCACCAGAACCTGGCATTTCAGGAGTGTCTCCTATGTGTGTTGCATGCACCCTACTATTGTGGCTGAGCCACTTTTTCCTTCAATGTAGTCATCTGCAATGGATCTCTTTGCCTGTTGTGGGCAGGGTTTGGTCCCTATGTTGTTAGTGGGTCATTCTGGGGCTGCCTTGGGCTTAAGTTGAGTCACACCAGGTGTTTTCCAGAGATGCAGTAGCACCAAACTCTAGGAGTGGGGCACATGGTGCCAGCATGGTCTCTACATTTAGCTGTGGAGAGTTTGTTCTGTCAGTCTTCTGGTCATTTTCTGGGTTATTTATACTGATGTGGGGTTATCTAGTTGTATACATGGGATGAGGTGAGCTTATGGTCCTTCTAGACCACCATTTTCCCTGGGACTCACTATTTTATTGTTTTTGATGCTATTATAAATGGCATTGTTTTCTTTATTTCTTTTTCTGATAATTCATTGCCAGTGTATAGAAATGCTACTGACTTTTTTATGATGATTTCGTGTGTTGCAACTTTACTGAATTTGTTGATCAAATCTTAACAGTTTTTGGGAGGTTTAAGGTTTTCTGTATTACAAATCATGTCATCTGCAAATGGAGATAGGTTTACTTCTTCCTTTCTGATTCTGACCCTTTTGTTTCTTTTCCTTGCCTGGTTGCTCTGGCCAGGACTTCTAGTACTATAAATGTGAGTGGTGAGAATGAGCATCCTTGTCTAGTTCCTGATCTAGCCCTGTTTTTTCATGCCTTACACCTGGTGTAACCAGTTAGAGAGTCTGGCTTGGTTATGTGACTAGAGGGTCATAGAAGAATTTGCTAGAAACTTTTAAGGATCTCTCCCTAAACAAATATTTATTACACAAATCTTTTGTGTCTTTGAATGAATAAGAATGAACTTGGGGAGCTGCACTTGGAAGATTCTTGGGAGTCTTATGAGTACATTTAATTATCTAGTCCTGTTGTAGTCCTTGAGGGAGCCAGATTATATTTGGCTGTCTATGTAAGTGTCTACCCCACTAGATGTGAGAATTTTTGAGAGTAAACACCCTGTGTGCATATTGTTTACTATTGTATCTTTCATACTGAAAACAGTGAATAGACCACCATGAATAGGCAATGAAGTTTTTTGGATAAGAGTGAATGAAAATGGGGGGGCGGAGCAAGATGGCGGAGGAGTAGGAGACCTGGATTTCGTCTCCTCTCAGGAATTCAGCTGGATAGGGATCAAACCATTCTGAACACCTACAAACTCAACAGGAGATCGAAGAAAAGAAGAGCAACAACTCTCTCATCAGAAAAGCGACCACTTTCTGGAAGGTAGGACGTGCGGAGAAGTGAATCCGA
>NW_027758308.1:0-4175 GCF_054177405.1 Leptonychotes weddellii
GCTGAGAAAGAGGAATACCCTATTGTTAGAGATGCTCCTGTCATTCAGGCACTATAGGGAGTGAAATTAAAATTATACAGCCCAGGGCTGGCAGGGGGTTTGCATTTAAGATTCTCAGCATGAGACTTTGAATGCTCACAGGCACCAGCTCTTTCCTAGATGAGGGGTCTTCCTCTGTGCCTGATGCATTATTGAGGGCCTTACCTGTGAGGTCAGTTAGTTCTTTCAGAATCTGACAGATGAGGACGTGGGGGCTTCACAAGAGCCTCCCAGGCATGTACTCAAAGCCACACAGGGGCAGGTGGCACAGCTGGGATGTGAACTTAGGTCTGTCCAACTTCTGTTTCCAACTGAAAGGGATGAGAAAGCCTGCTTCCACTTCCAAGGGTCTGGCTGAGACCAAGTTTTCACTGACAACACATTCTAACCAAATAGGCTTGTTTTAGAATATAACTTGGAATGAAGCATTGTCTTTACTGTTATTCTTATTTTGGGAGTGAATTGATATACTTTACTTACTTTTATTTTGAAATAATTTTAGATTTATAGGAAGGTGCAAAGAAGTGTTCGGGGAGGTCCCATACACCCTTCACCTAATCCTCCCCAGTGTTGACATCTTGTATAAACTATAGCACAATAATAGCAAAACCAGGAAATTGACATTGGTATAAGCAATAGAACTTACTCAGAATTCACTAGTTATACATGCACAAATGTATGTGTGTGTGCGTGTGTGTACGTGCATAGTTTGATGCAACCACACGTGTAGCTAGCTTCTTGTGACCACCACCACAATCAAGATATTTAACTGTGTCATCACCCAAAGACTCCATCCTGCAACTCCTTTGTAGCCACACACACACACACACACACACACACACACACACACACACACACTCTTGTATCATTCCTAACCCCTGGCAACCCCTAATCTGCTCTGTCCTTCATATCTGTATTATTTCATGAATGTCATATAAAAGGAATCTTGAAGTATGTATATCTTTTTGAGATTGACTTTTAGCCCTCGGCGTAATTTCTTTGAGGTTTATCCATGTTGTTGCATGTGTCAATAGTTCATTCCTTTTTATTGCTGAGTAGTAGTCTGTGGTATGGGTGTGTCATAGTTTAACTGTTCAACCATCAGAGGATATTTAGGAGGTTTCCAGTTTGGGGCTATTATGAATAAAGCTGCTGTGAGCATTCATGTAAAATTTCTGTATGAAATTAAGTTTTCTTTTTGAGATAAATGCCCAAGTATCTGCAATTGCTGAGTCATATGGTAAGTCTACTTTTAGTTTTAAAGGAGTTGCCAAACTATTTTCCAGAGTGGCTGTACCATTTTATATTTCCAACAGCAATGTATGAATGATCCAATTTCTCAGCATCCTTGCCAGGTGTTGTTACTGTTTTTTATTTTAGCCATTTGGATACGTGTGTAGTGCTATCTCATTGTGTTTTCTTTACATTTTTCTAATGGCTAATAATGATGGACTTTTTTTCATGTGATTATTTACCATCTATTTATCTTCTTAGGTGAAGTGCCTTTCATGTCTTTTGCCCATTTTCTTTTTTTTTTTTCCTAAAGATTTTATTTATTCATTTGAGAGAGAGAGAATGAGAGACAGAGAGCATGAGAGGGAGGAGGGTCAGAGGGAGAAGCAGACTCCCTGCCGAGCAGGGAGCCCGATGCGGGACTCGATCCCGGGACTCCAGGATCATGACCTGAGCCGAAGGCAGTCGCCCAACCAACTGAGCCACCCAGGCGCCCCTTGCCCATTTTCTAATTATATTTTTCTGTTGAGTTTTGAGGGTTCTTCATATATTTTAGATTCAAGTCCTTTATTGGATATATGCTTTACATTTGTTTTCTAATTATATTTTTCTGTTGAGTTTTGAGGATTCTTCATATATTTTAGATTCAAGTCCTTTATTGGATATATGCTTTACATTTGTTTTCTCCCAGGCTGTAATTTGTCTTTTCATTCTCTTAACGTGACCTTTGGCAGGCAGAAGTTTTAAATTTTGATGAGGTCCAGTTGATCAGCTTTCCTCTTATGGATACTGCCTTTGGTATCAAGTCTAAGAATTCTTTGCCAAATCTTAGGTCTCACAGTTCTCTCCTGTGGTTTTCTTTCTAGAAGTTTTTTGGTTTATGTTTTAGATTTAAGTCCACAACACATTGTGAGTTGATTTTTGTATAATCTGTGAGGTGTAGATAAAAAAATTTTTTGGACATTTCTACATCTCCATATGCTCCAGCACCATTTATTGAAAAGGCTCTCTCTCATCCACTGAATTGCTTTCACTCTTTTTTCAAAAGTTAGTTGTGCATATTGGAGTGGCTCATTTTTTTCTGGGTTCTGTATTCAGTTCTATTGATTTATTTGTCTATCCCTCTGCCAATAGCAAACAGTTATAGCTCTACAGTAAGCCTTAATATTGAGTAGAGTGATTTCTCCCACTCCATTCTTCTTTTTTTGAGAATATTTAGCTATTCTAGGGCCTTTTCCTTTCCAAATAAGTTTTAGAATAAGTTTATCTGTATCAACAAAAAACCATGCTGAGATTTTCATGGGACTTTTGCTAAACCTATAGACCAGTTTAGGACAGAGTTGGCATTTTTTTTTTTTTTTTAATGTTGAGTTTTCCAATCCATGAACATAGTATATCTCTCCCAAGTATTTAGATCTTCCTTGATTTCTGTTTCACCAGCATTTTTAAAGTTTCATCATACACATCCTGTACATTTTAAAACATTCATTCATAGATATCTCATTATCTTTGGAGCAATTGTAAGTGGTATTGCATTTAAAAATTTTGATTTCTGTTTGTTGTCATTATATAGACATAAAATTGATGTTCATGTATTGCTCTTGTATCTTGCAGCCTCTTAGTGAATATGTTTTTCTCTCAGCACTGTGGGCTGTATCCCACAAATTTGGTATGTTGTGGGTTTTTAAAAATCCATTTCTGTGTGATTTAAATTTTCCTTTGAGATTTCTACTTTGGCCTGTGGATTATTTAGAAGTGTGTTATTTAGTTTCCAAGTATTTGGAGATTTTTCTGTAGTCTTTCTGCTACTGATTTCTAGTTTGATTCCGTTTTGGTCAGAGAAGATATTCTGCTTAATTTCAATTCCTTTGAATTTATTAAGGTTTATTTTGTGATCTAAGATATGGTCTGTCTTAGTGCATGTTTCATAGCCCTTAAAAAGAATGTGTACCATGCTGTTGTTGGGTAGAGTGGTCTGAACATGTCAATTAGATCCTAATGGTTGATGGTGTTGTTCAGTTCTTCTATATCCTTGCTGATTTCCTGTCTAGTAGTTCTTTCAGTTTCTGAGAGTTGAGATACTGAAGTTCCCAAATATCATTGTAAATTTGTCTTTTTCCTTTTGGCTAGATCAGTTTTTTCTTCATATTTTGAGGCTCTGCTATTTGATAAGTATACATTTAGGGATTGCTTTATGTACTTGACAGTTGATACTTTTAATTATGTAGTATACTTTTTTTTTTTTTTTGAAATGTTGCTCATTCTTTAATGAGTAAAGTGTAAAATGAAGATTAAAACAATAATGCAGTACCACTGTTTGGCCAAAAGTTAAAGAGATAAATAATATTCTACAAAAATTAAAGATGATAAGTAATGTCCTGCATTATACAAAATGGATGGAAATAGGTACTTTTCATAAATAGGTAATAGAAGTGTACTTCTGTAAAGATTGTTGGAAGCGTAAATGATAGTACCTAAACAATTGTAAATGTGTACTTTATTTTTACTTTTTAGTGTACATACCTTTTTAAAAATTTTTTTATTGTTACGTTAATCACCATACATTACATCATTAGTTTTTGATGTAGTGTTCCATGATTCATTGTTTGTGCATAACACCCAGTGCTCCATGCAATACGTGCCCTCTTTAATACCCATCACCAGGCTAACCCATCCTACCACCTCCCTCCCCTCTAGAACCCTCAGTTTGTTTTTCAGAGTCCATCGTCTTTCATGGTTTGTCTCCCCCTCCGATTTACCCCCCTTCATTCTTCCCCTCCTGCTATCTTCTTCTTTTTCTTTTTTTCCTTAACATATATTGCATTATTTGTTTCAGAGGTACAGATCTGTGATTCAACAGTCTTGCACAATTCACAGCGCTCACCATAGCACATACCCTCCCC
>NW_027758309.1:0-299 GCF_054177405.1 Leptonychotes weddellii
GCACGTGCGTGCAGATGGGGGCTGATGTTCCGCTTTCCCCTTGGGGAGGCCAGGGACACATGCTGACGCCGGGTCAGCATTTACACAGGCTGGCAGGCCATCTTTGTGCTGGACACAGCACTCTCTGCGGGGAGTCCACCTGCGTGCAGCTCTGGGCTGGGGGAGGCGCAGGGGCTGTCAGAGGCCTTCCGCTGGGGAGCGCCCAGGGGCTGGGGTCCGCGTGCTCTGCCCATGTGCGCCGGGGAGTCTGTGCTCGCTCTGACATCCTATTTGGATGTCCACAAGGGGGTTTCCGACCT
>NW_027758310.1:0-299 GCF_054177405.1 Leptonychotes weddellii
TTAGTCCTTCTACATTTGAAGTATTGATAAGCAGATACTTATTGCCATTTTGTTAATTATTTTCTGGCTTTTTTTCAGTAGGGCCTCTCTGTTCCCTTCTTCCTCTCTTTGTCCTTTGTGATTTGATGACTTCCTTTAGTGTTACACTTCGATTCCTTTCCCTTTATATTTTGTGTCTCTACTGGAGGTATTCGGTTTTTGGTCACCATAAGGTTCACATATAACAGCCTATATACACACGTACACATATATTTAATTGTGTGTGTGTGTGTATCTCAGTCTATTTTAATCTGATAGCA
>NW_027758311.1:0-299 GCF_054177405.1 Leptonychotes weddellii
TGTATTGGTGGTTCAAATATTGAACGTCTTGGGTATTGGTTGGTCCATGGCCACCACCCTGGTCCTTCCCTCAGGATCCCAGACTTCCCTACAATCCATACATTTTGGAGTGCTTGATGCACTAATGCCTTACGGATGCAAGAGGCCTGAAGTCTATGTGTCATACAGACTGTTAAATATAAACTATATTTAGCAACTTTTAACTCCAAATAGATGGGCATTTTGGATAAAAGCTAACCAAAACTTTAAAAAATAAACCACATATTGCTCAAAAGAAAGAATAAGGAATTTCTAGGTTA
>NW_027758312.1:0-299 GCF_054177405.1 Leptonychotes weddellii
CCCAGACTGGGGAGTCATGGAAGGCTTCCAGGTGAAGGAGACACAGAATTCTGAAGAGTTCTACTGAGCTGACTATCTGAATAATGTGGAGGGAGGGGGGGCAGGAAACGAGCATTCCAGACAGAGAAACGCTATGCTCAGAGTAGGGCACTGGAAATGGAGTGCTGTGTTTGAAGAACTACACAGTTTTCCAGTTGCACGGCATTCAGCCCACGAAGGCATAGTCTGAGAGGCGAGGTTAGACCCTGAGGGGGGACTATACAAACTAGAAAGTTCTGTGGAGTTATCTTCTGATTTTT
>NW_027758313.1:0-299 GCF_054177405.1 Leptonychotes weddellii
GTCTTTGCCGGAGGTGGAATTGCCCCGCCCTTGCCTGGTCCGGGCTAAGTAATCTGCTCGGGTTTGCGCTTGGGAGCTTTTGTTCCCTGCAAGCTTTCCATACAGCTTTGGAGGCGGAGAGTGAAAATGGCGGCCTCCCAGTCTCTGCCCCAGAGGAGCCGAGATCTCAGGGCCCCCCTCCTCAGTGCGCCCCCACAGAAAAGCAGTCAGTTGCTCCCGTCTCCCCAGTCTCCAGCCGCACTCCGTGCTCACCCCGGCCTGTGACTGAGCGTTTCTATCTCTGGAACCTGACCCCGTGT
>NW_027758314.1:0-299 GCF_054177405.1 Leptonychotes weddellii
AGGCTTCAAGGAGAATGCTGCCATTTTTGTGAGATAGTGGAACTGCCTGCCAATGAAGTCGTGAGCTATTGTAGAAATTTACAGTCATCTTCTGGGGTTGCTACCCCAGGCTCTGGACTCCTAGTCCTTCTGGGGTTACTTCTGGGGTTACTGCCCCAGGCTCTGGACTCCTAGTCCTTCTGGGGTTACTTCTGGGGTTACTGCCCCAGGCTCTGGACTCCTAGTCCTTCTGGGGTTACTTCTGGGGTTGCTGCCCCAGGCTCTGGACTCCTAGTCCTTCTGGGGTTACTTCTGGGGTT
>NW_027758315.1:0-299 GCF_054177405.1 Leptonychotes weddellii
AAACAGGTCTCCATTTCCTTCTAAGGCTTGTCTGAAGACTCTGCCAAAAGCTACTGTTCAGAATTTGTATCTTCAAAAGAGAAACACAGTCTCAGAGCTTGGGGGGGGTGGCGCGGCCAGACTGGAGGAGGTACTCCGAACTATTGTTACTCCAAGTAGACTCTTCAGAGCAGGTTTCCAAGATGCAGCACTTAGTCAACGCTCAGACTGTGCCAGTGAGCAGAACCAGGACTGCTGAGACTCTCAGTCTGGAAGCATATGTCCCTTGTGAAATCAGGTGACTGACTCAGGATCCAGCA
>NW_027758316.1:0-299 GCF_054177405.1 Leptonychotes weddellii
ACAAATACAATGAATAACAATAAAATTAATATTTTTTCCTTTTAATTAGATCAATTCATTCAACAGTTAATATGAAATGTAAGACTTAAAACTATAAAATTCAGAAGAAAATATAGGGCAAAAGATGCATGGAATTGAATTTGGCATTGATTTCTTGGATATGACACCAAAGGTATAGGCAAAAAGAGAAAAAAAAAAAACAGAAAAATGAGACCTGCATATATAAGTTTTCAAATGTGTGCATCAAAAGATACTATCCACAGAGTAAAAAGGCATCCCATAGGTTGGGAGAAAATATT
>NW_027758317.1:0-299 GCF_054177405.1 Leptonychotes weddellii
GAGGCAGTAGGGGCCAGATCCTGTACATCCTATTGGGTTACTGTAAGGACAGTGGCTTTTACTCTGATTAAAGTAAGGAGCCACTGTAGGATTTTGAGGAGTGGCATGATCTGGCTTATATATATGTGCATACGTGTATATATATATATATATATATTTTTTTTTAAGATTTTATTTATTTATTTGAGATAGAGAGAGCACGAGCGGGGGGTGGGGAAGGGCAGAGGGAGAGAGAGAAGCAGATTCCCTGCTGAGCAGGGAGCGCAATGTGGGGCTCAATCCCAGGCAGATGCTTAACC
>NW_027758318.1:0-299 GCF_054177405.1 Leptonychotes weddellii
GCATTGATGAAAGTTCTCACTGTTACATCACAAGTGAAGGAACAAATTCACGAATGTACATGTCCATCTGCATGACCATTAAAAATTTCTCCAAATTTTCCTCAGACTAAGTTCCTAAAAATGTCAGTCCACAACAACAAAAAAAGCTTATAAATCATTTTGAAAATGTATTTAATCCACTCTCCATCTTTAAATTATTGTAATGGTTAGTATCTAGAATATATAAAGAACTTATACAATTCAACACCCCAAAATCAAATAATCTTATCAAAAGTGAGGCAGAAGGCCTGAAAAGCCAT
>NW_027758319.1:0-4174 GCF_054177405.1 Leptonychotes weddellii
CACCCAGGCGCCCTCGAGAAAACGGATTCTAAACAGAATCTGTATGGGAACAATGTACATTAAAATAGAAGGATATGAAATGCAAAGATTTACTTAGATAATTCTTGTTATTGTTGTTGAAAACACCTTTAAGGGTACTTTTAATTTTGACTTTTTCCTATAAAAAGAAGTTAAAACAGTGTAACAGGATGCAAAATCAAAAGAAAAGTTTCCTCCTACACCCATACTCCAGAGGTAATGACTATAACAATATCATATACTCTTTCAGAAGTTTTCCATGAATGCACAAGCACACACTCACACGAGCGCACGCACACACACAGGCTTTAAAACTGTAGAACTAATGGTGTAGATGAGCTAAACTAGCTTTGTTTTCCTCGGTAAAGAACAATAAGTCACATGTCATCTGCTCCATCAAGTATAATAATTCATGACTTCAGCTTTAATGAGAAGAGAATTAATTCCACGTATTATTTATGCATTTATGCTATAATTGGAAATGCCTTTGGCATAGAAGATTCAACAAAATTATATTGAAACTTTGTAGAAAGAAAAAAAAGAACTTTTAATGTACATAAATGTTTGTTAAAATAGGTGTAATTACTTATTTTCAGATAACACTGCATTTTTGTGATTTTGAGCACTTACAACATATGCACGACATGTAACTCGAGTCAGCATTCAAATGTTATTCCTTGCATCAGTGACAGTAAACATTTTAAGCAACATAAAATCATAAAGATTAAAAAATTAGAAAAAAATATGTATTTTACAATATATTACATTAAAGTTTGAGATATACTTATGATTTTGGAAGGGTAAATAAAAATTTTAAAAAATATATAAAATATTTAACTTCCTCTCTAGACCGTCAACTTTGAAAATCTTATGTTGCTAAAATATCTTGTCACCTTAAGTAAGCTTTGAACTATGTTAAAATATAATATTTCACTGTTTAAGATTTATTTGCAATTGTGAAGGCCTGATGCCACGCTACAAACGTGTTGGTTTGCAAGGACTGGACCTAACACACCACACAGGAGCAGAAGGAGCCCCAATCCCTAGGGTCCGACGCACCTAGCTTAAATCACGACTATTGTACTTGCCCCAGACCCTCCAGCTACCAAATCCAAACCGGTCAAAACTTTTGTGGTTCTTTTAGGGACTATTCATTCAATCACCAATTTTGTAATTTCCACTTGATAGAGTATTGTAAGTAGTTTGATGTTTTCATGAAGTCCCATAAAATACAATGCAAAAAAAAGTGGGGGGGGTGGGGACTGTACAACATGATGTATGAAATCATGAAACAGCTTTCTGGTATTTATGCCTCTCCCTTACTGGGAGTTTCATTTTCCAAAGCCCCTGTGACCACCTCTCTGATCTGCTCTTGAGAAGGGAAGGTACTTTGACACGACCAAGGTGGATAGAACCTCTTA
Source organism: Leptonychotes weddellii (assembly GCF_054177405.1). Classification (NCBI taxonomy): domain Eukaryota; kingdom Metazoa; phylum Chordata; class Mammalia; order Carnivora; family Phocidae; genus Leptonychotes; species Leptonychotes weddellii. The sequence goes on from NW_027758319.1 coordinate 1,440, forward strand.
GTTAACTGTAGCCAGTGAAGGCCAACCATTGAGAAAATCCAGTCAGGTTTCTGAGGTCAAATGCACGAGGGATTTCACTTTTACTAATCCCCAGATTACATTTGTTACCACACAGTTCAATGTACCAATGCCATCTCCCAGCTCAGAAATAATAAGCAAATGTGTGACTAGGTTTTAGATAATGTAGGGGATTAAAATGTTACGTTTGCAAACCATGGACATCAAATTTCTGTCAGCCCAGAAACCTAGTGTCAGTTACAATGTCTTTCTTATTTGTTCTTTTTTGTTTTTGCCTTGGGTGACTACAGAGCTTCCCAAGCAATGGCCACTTACCTTTTTTTTTTTTTTTTTAAAGATTTTATTTATTTATTTGACAGAGAGAGAGATAGCGAGAGCAGGAACACAAGCAGGGGGAGTGGGAGAGCGAGAAGCAGGCTTCCTGCCGAGCAGGGAGCCCGATGTGGGACTCGATCCCAGGACCCTGGGATCATGACCTAAGCCGAAGGCAGACGCTTAACGACTGAGCCACCCAGGCGCCCGCCACTTACCTTTTTATTTTACCCCATCAAATATAGTAAAATCCACTAATCCTCTAAAAAACAGCCAAATCATCTTTGGATTTACATGAATTAAATTTTCAGTATTTATTTAAAATATTAAATAATTTGAGAACTGTACATTTTCATTAAAAATGCTTAAGTCCGGGGCACCTGGGTGGCTCAGTCGGTTAAGCATCTGACTCTTGATTTCAGCTCAGGTCATGATCTCATGGTCCTGGAATTGAGCCCCACATCAGGCTCCGTGCTCAGTGGGGAGTCCACTTGAGGAGTTCTCTCCCTCTCCCCTCCCCCTGCTCTCTCTCTCTCTCTCAAATAAATCTTTTTTAAAAATCCTTAAATTCTCTCAAAGAATCAAGCACATTTAAATTGATATTTTCCTTTTTCCTAGCAACTCCATTTCTACGCGTTCACCCTACGGACATACTTTAATGTAAAATATTATGTACAAAGCTTATAGCATTGTCTTTAATAGCAAAACACTGAAAACCATCTAAATGTCTAGCAACAGGAACCTGGCTACAGAAGCTAGGGCACTCGTGCACTATGAAATAGCAGACAGCTACTCTGTAAGATCAAGAACTCTTTATGTTCTGATAGAAAAAAAGCCTCCACCAGATACATGGTTGAGGACACACACAGACACACACACAGTGTGAAATGGTTTAACAATGTATGTTCATATTCACTTGTATCTCCACAGAAAATGTCTCTCTACTTACAGATAAGAAACTAGCAACAGTTGTAACTAGTGGACATGAGGGAATCAGTGGACAATCAACAGGACTTTATCTTTTATGTTGTTTTAAATTTTTGAAACATGAATATTTCACCATTTAAATTACACAAAAGTAAATTTTTAGACATTTTATAAAATTTTTATAAACACTGAAACAGAATAGAATAAAAATTTATACAGAAGTGGCCATGCCTATATTTTGCATCTTGGCTAGTAACCCAGAGCTTTACTCTCTCTTGATCATTCATTTTAAGTTCGTCATTCCTATGTTATTTTACTGAGACTGTAGGGGCATCTACCTGAGCTGCTTATCTCACTTGAAGCAACAGACAGATTTGCGAAAATTACATATAAAACATTTTATTTTGAGAATCCGGTAATATTTTCAATGCAATGAGGTTCACTTGGGTGAGCAGTGAAGACTGGCACCTACCCAAAAGCAATGACTGGGCTCTGATATGTTGAGGAAATGTACTAGGTGCTGGGAACAGAATATAGAGAATGTGTGGCACGGAAATAGACAAATTCAATATAATGCACACAGTGCTGCAGGAAAGGGACTAGCAGCTTTGGAATTTGGACAATTATTTGAAAATAAAGAAGCTAGCAAGTATGTGCTACAGGGTAAGGAATGGAGTTTGTCAGGCAAGGAAATGATGAATTCTTCACTGAAGGTAAGTAGCCCTGTGTAACACTAGTTCACAGTCGCTCATTCGATTAGGCAGACTGTACAGTTGATAGATGGGAGTTTTACTAAGATAGCAAAACCTATTTTGCCCTTTTCTCTTCAAACAGTACAAAATGGAATAGATCAGACAGGTAAGGATGACAAGATCCTGCCATCACAGAGCCCATCAGGGACAAGCTTAGGCATGAACTCAATTTCCTGACCCCGCGTCCTGGGTTCCTGCAGAAAGACGGAACAGCTTCAGGGTGAGAGGAGGGGTCAGCACAGAGAAGAAGTGAGGACAAAAGCATAAAAGGGCAGGCCAGGCTCCTAAGGTCAAAACTGAGATCCTAACAGATCAGTAACAACAGGGAGCTACTACAAGTTGTTAGGTGGGGATTGTCGTGATGGGAGACAGCCTTAAGGAAAGGCAATCTGGCAGGAGCAAGTGACATGGACGGGATGCAGAGAGAGAGAGAGAGAGAGAGAGAAAGAGGCAGGTTAAAACAGAGCTAGATAATAAAACAGTCTGTCGGGATGAAAAACCACTGTGGGACGACAGCAGACAGTTTATTTATAGTTGACGTGGACAGAAGACAAATGAGAAAGCTGTCAGAGGCAAAGCCCTCATATTTAGAGAAAGCGTCAGGTCTACTGAGTATCCAATCAGATATTCGGTAGACACAGGGACACAGCTGTGCTCCTGATCCCACGCTGTATTGTCGATCCCACAACACCCACCTTCGTCCACAGGTTCTTTTTTTTTTTTTTT
>NW_027758320.1:0-299 GCF_054177405.1 Leptonychotes weddellii
TTGTAGGTGTTCAGAATGGTTTGATCCCTATCCAGCTGAATTCCTGAGAGGAGACGAAATCCAGGTCTCCTACTCCTCCTCCATCTTGCTCCGCCCCCCCTTTTTATGGGACTTTGATGCCCATCTGCATGGGGGGGGTTCAATATCAAATAACAAACTATAAAAATGCTGAAGTGGGGACTCAAGTGGAATATATCCCTGGAGGCCTTCTGTTCAAGGCACAAGACCCACATGGCTCAAGGTGGCTCTGTTACCATGTGTTGGTACAGGAGACACTCCAGAAATGGAGATCACAGAGC
>NW_027758321.1:0-299 GCF_054177405.1 Leptonychotes weddellii
ATCATGACCTGAGCCGAAGGCAGTCGCTTAACCAACTGAGCCACCCAGGCACCCAGTAATTTTTCTTTTTAGAAGGCATAATCCCTATCTATCACCACCACCTTCCCCCCAAAAGAAAAAAGAATAAAACAATCTGGCCACATACATTCAAAGTGGCAGGGATCAATTTTCAAAGGTTACTTTCACCTTATATACATACGAGGAGAAAGGCCCTCTGTAATCCCAAAGACAAGGAGTTCAGATTGGATAATTCCTTTTTTAAAAATTGGGCTATACATTTATTGTTCGTGAAAAATTTA
>NW_027758322.1:0-299 GCF_054177405.1 Leptonychotes weddellii
GATTCTCGCATTGTGCTTCTTTCTATATTTTTGGGTACTAATGAGATTTCTGAAGATTTTTTTCCACTCTAGTTTGACTAAAAGGGGAAGAGAAAAGAAAGATAAAGTTTAGGAGCTGTGCTCTGCTTCTACATTCTACTCCATTTCAAAATTTTCCACTTCTTTAAGAGTTTTTGAAGTTGTTCCCTTAAGTTCTGCCTCTTCTCTCATTTTTTTTCAATTAGTGAAGTTTTTGCTATTTTTTCAATATTTTGTTAGTGTTGGGGGAAACATTCTATGATTCATTTCCAATCAAACAT
>NW_027758323.1:0-299 GCF_054177405.1 Leptonychotes weddellii
TTAGTCCTTCTACATTTGAAGTATTGATAAGCAGATACTTATTGCCATTTTGTTAATTATTTTCTGGCTTTTTTTCAGTAGGGCCTCTCTGTTCCCTTCTTCCTCTCTTTGTCCTTTGTGATTTGATGACTTCCTTTAGTGTTACACTTCGATTCCTTTCCCTTTATATTTTGTGTCTCTACTGGAGGTATTCGGTTTTGGTCACCATAAGGTTCACATATAACAGCCTATATACACACGTACACATATATTTAATTGTGTGTGTGTGTGTATCTCAGTCTATTTTAATCTGATAGCAA
>NW_027758324.1:0-299 GCF_054177405.1 Leptonychotes weddellii
ACGACTCAGACTGGGACTCAGAACCTCAGGGCTCCTGCACCCCAGCTCTCCAGGCTGCAGACGGCAGGCCCAGGGACTGGTTACACTCCATGACCCCACAAGCCCATCCACCTGCTCCATCTGTCTCCCCACCAGTCCTCCACCTCCTCCCACCCATCCCCTACTGCTCCTCTCACGAACCCTGAGAACACAACACTCCTGCCTGCCCCTGTGACCCTCTCCCTGCCGTGCACGCCTTTGCCCCTGCCCCAGTCCCTCCAGTCACTTCCCTGGGCTGCCCTGTCAGCCCTGAACACGCC
>NW_027758325.1:0-299 GCF_054177405.1 Leptonychotes weddellii
TTTTACCAAGCTGGGTAATTGTATCTAGCTGTCAGGATTCTTTATTGTGATCTGCTGACTGGTGAACTGCAGCCTCAATGGGAGGTATGCGCCTTGACACATACTCCTTGATGGGCTATGTGACATGCAGAATATAATAAATAGGAAAGAAATGGCAGGGATAGACTTAATTAATTGAAGTGGACAGAACTGTCTTCAACCTTGTCTTTTATACCCACAAGTTCTACTTGAAAGGGAGCCTCACCTCCCAAAGCAATGCAGGTCAGTGTGCTGTGTTGCCTATTGTGTGTCATTCAATG
>NW_027758326.1:0-299 GCF_054177405.1 Leptonychotes weddellii
TCAAAGGGGATTCACGTGCCACACTGAATTTTTAAATTTTCCCTGTTGCTTAGAGACTGATGCTGATAAAGACATAGAAGTTAAAAAACAGGGCATTACTTCAATAATTTGGGCTATTTGTTAGCACTGATTTAGGATTTTCAGAATTTATATATGTGTAAAAATTAGGAATTTTGGAATGTGCTCCTCTGAGGGTTAGAATCTGGTAGCCAGCACAAGATTCTAGAGGGACAATCTCTGGTCACTTGAGGTTTTTTTCTTTGCCTGGTCTTCCACATTGGAGTGTTTTGCGAGTCACT
>NW_027758327.1:0-299 GCF_054177405.1 Leptonychotes weddellii
ACAAATACAATGAATAACAATAAAATTAATATTTTTTCCTTTTAATTAGATCAATTCATTCAACAGTTAATATGAAATGTAAGACTTAAAACTATAAAATTCAGAAGAAAATATAGGGCAAAAGATGCATGGAATTGAATTTGGCATTGATTTCTTGGATATGACACCAAAGGTATAGGCAAAAAGAGAAAAAAAAAAACAGAAAAATGAGACCTGCATATATAAGTTTTCAAATGTGTGCATCAAAAGATACTATCCACAGAGTAAAAAGGCATCCCATAGGTTGGGAGAAAATATTT
>NW_027758328.1:0-299 GCF_054177405.1 Leptonychotes weddellii
CATAGTCACTGTAGAAAATTACTTCCTCCAACTGGGGTGTGTATATGGAGTTTGATTGGTTTATTAAATCCTTAAGTATGGGAACCACGGGACTATTTTAGACCTCTTTTTAAAATATCTGCCGTTTAACTTACGTATAATAAAGTGCACAATTTTGAGGGCATAAATAGATGAGTCTGTACATATTTATAGACGTGGGCAACCACCAACCAGGTCAAGCCATAGAAGGATCCCTTGTGGCCTCTTGCAGTCAAACCGCCCCTAAGGGTAGCGAATATTCTGACTTCTATCACTTCAGA
>NW_027758329.1:0-299 GCF_054177405.1 Leptonychotes weddellii
AATCTTTCTACAGGTCATGGGGCCTTGCACAAGAGCAGTGGGTTGTGGAGAGATGGAATGACTTGGCAGCCATATAAAGTGTGAGCCTTGGGGAAGAAGTCAGGCTACCGGTGCCCATTTGGGAGTTATTTACGGAGGGTGAAAGTTGAAATGGTGGATTTAGTGAACTCACAGAATGAAAGACATTTACAAACACTAGAGAAAAATTCATAGGAAAGGGACAGGAAAAGATAAACGGACAAGACAAGAATCAACCAGGGAAGAAAATAAGAGCAGAAGGAATGGAAACCGAGGGAAGA
>NW_027758330.1:0-4174 GCF_054177405.1 Leptonychotes weddellii
CGGCCTCCCTGCCCTCCCTTCCCCAGACCCTTCAGAGGGCTAGGCCTTCCTTCTGCCGGGCTGGCTTTTTGCCTGTGATTCCCACGGTCTGGTTGGCAGCAGGGAAACTGGTGGGGCCAGGATGGGGAGGAGGGGACAGCTGACCCATGTCCCCCTCTTGCTCCAAACCTCTCCTCTTCCCTCCACACACACTTCCCTTTTTTCCAGATTTTGTCAGCCCCAGGTGCTCCCTCTTTCCCCGCAATAAAAGGAAAACGAGCAGCCTGAGGGGGCAGAGAAGGACAAATTGCTGCAGGGGAGGAAGGCAAGCCCCGCAGGCTGGCAGGAGGCACGCCCGGGCCCCTGGAAACCGCATGGCCGCCTCCCCAGCGCAGCCATTCCCCACTCCCCCTGGGGGTTCTCAGATGTTGGCAGATGGCAGAACTGAATCTGCTGAGACTTCGCTCCAAAAAAGGAAAGCTGAACTGAAAACAAAAATTCAAACTCTCCAACATCTTAGGGGAAAAGAGAGGAGGAGGGAGGCTCCGGGCCTGGGGCTCCCAGTGCCCTCTGCTGTTTAAAAAAAGATCTCCCCTAGCTTGGGAGGGCCACCTTCCCAGGGGGTCACCGGGGACACACAATCGTCAGGGGGCCAGAGGGGGTCTTGTTGGAAACTGTGAATGCCTGGGAGCCCGCTGGGGAGCGTTCACGTGTGTGCGTGTCTGTGACCCCGCATGTTCCTGCGGTCTGGGCTTTTGAGGGTGTGCTCCTGGATGTGTGTGTGTCCCTGTGGATCCGACCACAGGCTTGCAGCATCAAGTTTGTGCATCTGTGTTCTTGGAGGTCCCCAAATGGGTGTTCACTCAACAACACTTTATGGAGTCCCTACTGTGTGAAAAGGCAGTGTACTAACAGCCAGAAATCCCGGCCGTCGGAACAGGACATTCTGGTGTGTGTGCCTGCCCCTGTGTGCAACTTGTGTGTACGTGTCCCGTGTTCATCTGTGGGTGATCTTCCACTTGAGTCGATGCCCCAGGCTGCGCGCACGCCTGCGCTGCGCTGTGAGTTTCCTCGCGCCATCACTGGGCCACATCTGCTGTCCCGCGAGGCCCAGGGTGTGAAAGTCTGCAGCTGAGAGCTGGGCTCCCTACTGTGTGCTGCAGCCCCCTGAGTGAGCTCCAGCACGCGGGTCCCTGCGCATCGGCGTGTGGCCCTCCCCGTGCGCCCCCTCCTTACCCACCGGCCACTCTGGACTTATAATTTAATAGCTGAAACGCGATTCCAGTTAAGTATCTGGGGGCTGGGGAGGAGGAGAAGGAGGGCGCGAAGCCCCACAGGAGGAGGAGGGGGCGGGACGGGGAGGCGTTTTCCCCTCCTTCCTCCTTCGGGGAGCTGCTAAAAAGAAACGGCATCGCGCCCAAGTGTAAGGGTGTGTGTATGTGTGTGTGTGTGTGTGCGCGCGCGCGCGCGCGTGTGTGGGAACGTGTGCGCGCGCGAGCGGGTGCGCGCAGGGCCAGGGGAGGCGACGCGGGCCCTTTAAGGAGCCCGAGGGGGCCGGGCCGGGGCGCGTCGGTGCGGGCGGGGAGCGGGGAGCGGGGAGGCCGAGCCACCGCCTCCCGGGCTCCCGCCCCGCCCCCTCCTCCCCCCTCCCGCCGCCGCCGCCGCCGCCGCCGCCGCGGAGCGGAGCCGCGGGCAGGCCGGGCCGCACCGGAGCCCCGCGTCCGCCCGCGCCCCGCCCGAGACGTGCGCCCCCGCCCGGCGCCCCGCGATGCGCTCCAAGTTGCGGGCCGGGGACCCTGGGCAGGCGCCCTAGGAGGCGGCGGCGGGAGGATCGCGCCCCGGCTGGAGGCCGGGCCTGCTGCGCGCCCCCAGCACGTTCGGCACCGCCACTTGCCTGAGCGCCCCGGCGGCCCGAGCGCGCCCCGAGCCCGGGCGCCGCCGCCGCCACTTCAGCGAGGTGAGTTGGGGCCGGGGGTCCCCGCGGAGGGCCACGGGGGAGGCGCGGGGCGCGCTTCCGGGGGATCAGGGGAAGATCGGGCGGCGCACGCGGCGGAGTTGGCGGGGCCCCTGCACTCCTGAGTTGGCGCTCTCGGGAGGTGGCCTGCTGGGGAGCGAGGCGCCCCGTAGACACTGCGGCCCGCGTGCGTGGGGGCGCTGGGGAACTTAGGGGAACTCCAGCTACCCTGCGAGGGGGCGGGAAGGAGGGAAGTGGCGTGGGGGTGGACTGGCGGGGGGACGCCCTGGAAATGCGCAGGGCAGCCCCGCACCGTGTGCCCCAGCCCTGTGGGCATGGCCGCCATGCGCCTCCCTTCTCCCCAAGTAGCCCCAGGCTTGGGGGTGACACTGCGTCTTATTTTCCAGCAGGCAGCGCGGGCTTGGGGAGTCCCTGGAGATGGCACCCCGTGCCCCCCGGCCTGGCTGTCGTGGAAGGGCGCTTGGCGGGTTCCCTCCAGCTGGGGGCGGGGGCGGGCGGGGGCCCGAGAGCGAAGGAGCAGAGGGCACCGGGTGGGGGGTCTCCCCGGGAGAGGAGGCGCCCCTTGTTCGCCCTCCCCCGCGGGCCGGTGTTCCTGCTGTCTGGGCCTGCCTCCCGCGGCTGGTGACGCCTCATTGGGCCGCCTCCTGGTCCCTCCCCCGGGCTGTGCGGATACTTGGGATGCCACTAGTTTGGGAAGTTGGAATTCAGAGCTGATCCCACTTGGGCTGGACCCGGAGGCCCCAGGCCCTAGTGCTGGGGGAGCCTCCCCAGAGACCTGCAGTGGGGGGGACTCGTGGGGCGCGCCTTCCTCACCCCAGGCGCTTGCAGAAAAAAGCCTGGAGGGAGGGAGAGAGGGCTAGGCGGGCGGGAGGGAGAGACATGCTGTACCTGTGAGCTGCCGTCGCCCGGGCCCAATTAGCGTGGGGCGCCCGGCGTTATTTTTACATTGTAGGTTTATTTTTTTGGAAGCTAGTGTCCTCCCGCCGCCTGTCGCGCGCTCCGGCTCGGCTCTCCAAGGGTCTGGTGCAGGCAGCGGAGGCGGATCTGTTCTGTCGGCTCAGCCTCCTCCCTTCCTCCCCCTCCTCCCCCCCCCCAACAGTTGGTGAGAACTGGTTTTATTATGATTATTTTTTTTTCCCTTTTGCAGATTTGGAGGAAGGATGTGTGAGGGAGGGCGGGGGGAAGGGGACAGGATCCCTGTGGGCTGGATGGAGGAGTTCTGGGCACGTTGGGATGTGTTATCGGTGGCCTTGACTTTGCCCTTTTTTTAAACGAGATCTGGGTTCTCGCGGCTGCTTTGATATAAGGGGCTCTCAGGGCCAGGCGTGAGCTGGGAGGGCGTCCCAGGGCATTGTTGTGTATCTCGTCGTGGGTGGCCTTTTTTTTTTTTTTTTTTTTTGGATGGGGTAGGGGAAGCAATCAGAAAGGAAGAGATGTGAGCTGGGATAGCCGAGCCTTTCACTGCCGACTCTGCAACTCAACTCCCTGGGTTCGAATCTTTCTTTTGTCACTTTCTTGGCAGTGTGACCCTGGACAAATTACTTAACCTCTCTGTGCCTCAGGCTTCTAAGCCTCAAAGTGGGGTAACAATATTCCTGAGCTCCTAGGGTGGTTGTGAGAACCGAGAATGGTAATCCGTAGAAGATATTTGTGTGAATGTTACTATGATCACTGTTTTGTTGTTGTTATTATTATTATTATTACTAGGTTCTAAAACTTGGCCTTTAATCCAACGGCCTGGAAATCTTGAGAGACGGGGCCGACTTGCCTTTTGCGGGGGGGAGTGGGGGACTAGTGGAGGAAGGACGCTTTCCGGCCACCCCCTCCCTCCGCTTTTCCCGGTGGCGGACGGAGCCGGGCTGGGGGTGCCTTCAGCCCATTGAGCGGATGCACAGACCGAGCCTGGCGGTGAGGCGCGCGCAGGTCCTGGAGCAGGCGGAGCGGCGAGGGCTTCCCGGGCGCTGTCTGGCTTCCCCACCCGCCGCCTTGTCCCTGCTTGGAAATTTACCGCCGCCGCCGCCGGGTGCCCGGGGAGTCTGTGGTGCCCAGACGTGGGGGCGGGAGCCAAGCGGGCCCTAGCCCTGGCTTCTTCCCACTGAGCTATTTATGCTTGCTCCGGGATCAATACTATTGATAAATCCATGTGAATGGTAATGTGGCTGTCAGGTCCCGGTGAGGGATGGAGACCCCCTCGTGGGGCTGCGCGCATTAACCCCCCTC
>NW_027758331.1:0-299 GCF_054177405.1 Leptonychotes weddellii
TGGGTGGCTCAGTCGGTTAAGCATCTGCCTTCGTCTCAGGTCATGATCCCAGGGTCCTGGGATCGAGCCCCACATCAGCTCCCTGCTCAGCGGGAAGTCTGTTTCTCCTTTTGCCTCTGCCCCCAACTCAACGCACACGTTCTCTCTCTCTCAAAGAAATAAAATCTTTTTTTTTTTAATTTTTTTTTTTAAAGATTTTATTTATTTATTTGAGAGAGAGAATGAGAGAGAGAGCATGAGGGGGGGAGGGTCAGAGGGAGAAGCAGACTCCCCGTTGAGCAGGGAGCCCGATGCGGGAC
>NW_027758332.1:0-299 GCF_054177405.1 Leptonychotes weddellii
GGTTTATAACAATAAGGATTCCTCAAGAGAGGAGAATAGTAGTGGAGTAGGAGGACCCTAGGCTTATCACATCTCATGAACACCACTAGGCAACTACCAGATTATCCTAAATACCCCAGAAATTGGTCTAAAGACTGATGGAACAAACTCCCCAAGTCAAAGGAGAGAAGAGGCCACATCAAAGATTGCAGATAGGGGCGCCTGGGTGGCTCAGTCGGTTAAGCGTCTGCCTTCGGCTGGGGTCATGATCCCAGGGTCCTGGGATCGAGTCCTGCATCGGGCTCCCTGCTCGGCAGGGA
>NW_027758333.1:0-299 GCF_054177405.1 Leptonychotes weddellii
AGTGTATACACGAATTTAAACTCAACAAAAAAGAAAGGATGCAAAGAACAAATTTCTAAAGCTCAAAACCAGAGTGCATTGCAATGAATTTAGTTATGAGAATAAAATATTCCTCGGTCTGGAACATCCTCCATCAATCCACAAACTACCTGCAAAAATCCTTCCCACTTCAACTGTGCTAAAACAGTAGCAGCTCAGTCAAGTCCAATTTGTCATCCCCTACTGTCCTGCCAGGGGCAATTATATCACTCTTACCTGTGGGTTTTCATGCCTATTTTAGATAGCATATATCAGGTTTG
>NW_027758334.1:0-299 GCF_054177405.1 Leptonychotes weddellii
TGTGTGACAAAAGGAAAATTAAGAATGACTGCTGATGGAGGCGCCTGGCCGGCTCAGTCTGTAGAGCATGCAACTCATGATCTCGGGGTCGTGAGTTTAAGCCCCACACTGGGTGTAGAGCTTACTTTAAAAAAAAGAAAAGAGGGCGCCTGGGTGGCTCAGTTGGTTAAGCGACTGCCTTCGGCTCAGGTCATGATCCCAGGGTCCTGGGATCGAGTCCCGCATCGGGCTCCCTGCTCGGCAGGGAGTCTGCTTCGTCTTCTGACCCTATCCCCTCTCATGTGCTCTCTGTCTCTCTC
>NW_027758335.1:0-299 GCF_054177405.1 Leptonychotes weddellii
AAAAAAAAAAAAAATTTTGGGATCCAGTTTCTTCTAACAGACCAAAATACACCCAAAATCCATGTATGGCTCTGTTCTATTTACCAGCCTGATCATATTCTTTTTTTTTTTTCTTCTTCTTCTTTTTTCTTTTCCCCTCGGTTTCAGGGCTCTTCTGATTTGTTTAGTGTGTATTTCTCTGGATCCGCTGTTACCCTTTTAGCATTTTGTTCTCTCATTCATGTATTCTTCTCCTGACAAAATGACAAGACAGAAAAACTCACGTGATAAAAAAGAACAAGAGACAGTACTGACTGCCA
>NW_027758336.1:0-299 GCF_054177405.1 Leptonychotes weddellii
GCCCCTATCTGCAATCTTTGATGTGGCCTCTTCTCTCCTTTGACTTGGGGAGTTTGTTCCATCAGTCTTTAGACCAATTTCTGGGGTATTTAGGATAATGTGGTAGTTGCCTAGTGGTGTTCATGAGATGTGATAAGCCTAGGGTCCTCCTACTCCACTACTATTCTCCTCTCTTGAGGAATCCTTATTGTTATAAACCTGTTAAAACTCGTACAAATTTTACAAAGTTGGAGAACGCAAACCCAGCATATAAAAATTAGTTCTGCCCCGCATCGGGCTCCCTGCTCCGCGGGAAGCCT
>NW_027758337.1:0-299 GCF_054177405.1 Leptonychotes weddellii
GCATTTCAAACACCAACTAGAGGGCCTGTGACCTACGCTTGCATACGCTCTTTTGCACAAATGCAAGAATCCGTTTTGCTAACACGTGGGGGAGAAAACGCAACATGAGCATCTAGGAAAGTAGCTTACGAACAAAACGCTTCCTTCTGAGCACCTGTAATTCCCAGGCTTTCAAGAACAACCTCCCCGAAGTGCCCCCGTCATGCCTTCCTCCTCCCTGGCCTCATTCTGCATCTGAATTTGTCAAGGGCTGTGAGCAAGACAGAGAAGCCGCTTGATGACCCATCGGAATCACTTTG
>NW_027758338.1:0-299 GCF_054177405.1 Leptonychotes weddellii
ATAATTTTACTGTCATATACTAAGCGTGAAGAGAAATCACATTTATTTAAGATAAAAACTCAGCTATGGTGGCAGAATTGAATTTAAAAAAATTAAAAGGGGGCGCCTGGGTGGCTCAGTTGGTTTAGCGACTGCCTTCGGCTCAGGTCATGATCCTGGAGTCCCGGGATCGAGTCCCGCATCGGGCTCCCTGCTCGGCGGGGAGTCTGCTTCTCCCTCTGACCCTCCCCCCTCTCATGTACTCGCTCTCTCTCATTCTCTCTCTCTCAAATAAATAAATAAAATCTTTAAAAAAAAAA
>NW_027758339.1:0-299 GCF_054177405.1 Leptonychotes weddellii
GTTCCAGTTCAAAATGGTGACATAGGAAGATCTTAAACTCACCTCTTCCTACAGACACACTGAATCTGTAGCTGCAGGGGGATCATTTTCCTCTGGAAGGAAAAAAAAAAAAAGCTAAAACTGGCAGACCCCTTTACACAGGGCAAAAGAGGGAGAAGCCACATGGAAACAGGTAGGAAACAATCTCACTGTAAGCCCCACAGCCAGCAGGCAGCCACAGTAGGAGAGAACTCAAAATCCAAAGTTTCTCCCTGAGGAGTGAAGGGCTCATACTCCATATCAGGCACCCCAACTTTTAA
>NW_027758340.1:0-299 GCF_054177405.1 Leptonychotes weddellii
AGTGTATACACGAATTTAAACTCAACAAAAAAGAAAGGATGCAAAGAACAAATTTCTAAAGCTCAAAACCAGAGTGCATTGCAATGAATTTAGTTATGAGAATAAAATATTCCTCGGTCTGGAACATCCTCCATCAATCCACAAACTACCTGCAAAAATCCTTCCCACTTCAACTGTGCTAAAACAGTAGCAGCTCAGTAAAGTCCAATTTGTCATCCCCTACTGTCCTGCCAGGGGCAATTATATCACTCTTACCTGTGGGTTTTCATGCCTATTTTAGATAGCATATATCAGGTTTG
>NW_027758341.1:0-4173 GCF_054177405.1 Leptonychotes weddellii
ACTCTGCAAAACAGTATGGCAGTTCCTCAAAAAGTTGAAAATAGAGCTACCATATGATCAAGCAATTCCACTACTGAGTATTTATCCCGAAGATACAAATGTAGTAATCCGAAGGGGTACCTGCACCGCAATGTTTATAGCAGCAATGTCCACAATAGCCAAACTATGGAAAAAGCCCAGATGTCCATCGACAGATGAATGGAAAAAGATGTGGTATATATATACAACGGAGTACCACTCAGCCATCAAAAAAAAAAAAAAAAAAAAAAGAAATCTTGCCATTTGCATCAACATGGACGGAACTAGAGGGTATTATGCTAAGTGAAATAAGTCAATCAGAGAAAGACAATTATCATATGATCTCACTCGTATATGAAATTTAAGAAACAAAACAGAGGATCATAGGGGAAGAGAACAAAAATAAAACAAGACAAAATCAGAGAGGGAGACAAACCATAAGAGACTCTTAATTATAGGAAACAAACTGAGGGTTGCTGGAGGGGAGGGTGGGTAAACTGGGTGATGGACATTAAGGAGGGCATGTGATGTAATGATCACTAGGTATTATATAAGACTGATGAATCACTGACCTCTATCTCTGAAACTAATAATACATTATATGTTAATTAATTGAACTTAAATTTTAAAAATGAGAAGGAAAAAGAAACCCAAATATTTATTATTCATGGAAGTGTCCCTTGGTTAAACATCTTTTTCTTAAGTAGCAAAAATGTGGAATTTCATGAGCTTATAGGAGCTTTTTGGTAAATACCTACCTATTTTGCAATTAAAATGTTTAAGGGATTTTTCTAAAAGGGGAACTTGATGGTACAAATGGAGTCTTTTCCTCCTTTCCTAATCAATGCTCCCCACTTGGAAAATAATAAACTGTTATGCCTCAAGTGCCTGATGAATGTGATTTGGCAAAGTTTCTTTTTTTTTTTTTAAGATTTTATATATTTATTTGACAGAGAGAGACACAGTGAGAGAGGGAACACAAGCAGGGGGAAACAGAGAAGCAGGCTTCCCACCAAGCAGGGAGCCTGATGCAGGGCTCCAGCCCAGGACCTTGGGATCATGACCTGAGCCAAAGGCAGACGCTTAACGACTGAGCCACCCAGGCGCCCCTTGGCAAAGTTTCTTGAGGAGTTAGTTACTTTGGATGATCTTTCTCGACAATACAGAGACCACTACAGCCAACAGGGAAACTCTCTGGGCGCCAGCGTGGAGAGGAGAGGCAACAAAGACCACTCACAGCCATGAATACTCTGTCCTCGCTTAGCATCCACTTAACAACCCAAGATGGCAGCTGGCTGGACTCAAACATCCCCACTCACGACACTCCTCTACTATGATGATATTGAGGCCATGGAAGGGATAGTGTTTTTCTATGGTCTGTGGTTTACTCTGGCTTCATAGAACCCTAAGTTTGTTTGTTTTTGTTTGACTTTTTACTTCTTTTCTGTTTTGCACTTTCAGAGCATAGTTTGTGGTTTGGCAGTGAAACTTTTCTTTACAGTTCTTCTTAACATTTAGTTTGGCACAAAGCTTGCAAATGGGAATGAGGGACACAACACCTCTTTCATTATGAAGGATTCTGAGTGATCTCAGGAGCTTGTACGAAAAGCCATTAAATTCATAAAATAGGGCGCCTGGGTGGCTCGGATGGTTAAGCGTCTGCCTTCGGCTCAGGTCATGATCCCTGGGATCGAGTCCCGCATCGGGCTTCCTGCTCCTTGGGAGCCTACTTCTCCCTCTCTCTCTCTCTGTCTATCATGAATAAATAAATAAAATCTTTAAAAAAAATTCATAAAATAATGATTCTTTAATGTAACATTTTATAAAACCATAGCTTATTCATTGCCCTTTTCTCTATGTTAGTAATGTTTGTGTGAATTTCCAAAACCAAGGAGTTAAATTTATTTATCTGAAACTAATAAATTTTACAAGCATATATCATGCTGAAGGCTATTAACTAATTCTCAACAGATTAGAAATCCCATTGGCTAGATTTAGGCTTTCTATCCACACAAAATGGCCTGCCTGAATTCAGTAAAATCAATGTTTCCTATATAAAGTCAAATAACTCACATGACTGATGGACCCTAATTCTTTACTTTAATATTTAATTTTAATTTTTTAAATTGTTTTAAAATATACATAACAACATTTACCATCTTAACCGTTTTTCGATCCATCAACCTCTGGGTTATGGGCCCAGCATGCTTCCACTGCCCCACTCTGCTTGCTTATCATGACCATTTTTAAGGTAACAGTTTAGTGTTTTTTTGTTTTTTGTTTTTTAAGACTTATTTATTTATTTGAGAGAGAGAGGACATGCATGAGTGGGTGGGAGGAGGGGCAGAGGGAGAAAATCTTCAAGCAGACTCCCAGCTGAGTGTGGAGCCCAACATGGGGCTCAGTCCTGCAACCCATGATATTATGACCTGAGCTGAAACCTAAAGTCAGCCACTCAACAGACTGAGCCACCTAAGTGCCCCCAGTTCAGCAGTTTTAAATATATTTATATTCTTGTGCAACTATCACCACTATCTAACCCCATAACTCTCTTCATCTTGTAAATCTGAAACTCTATACCCATTAAACAATAACTCCCCGTTCTCCCCTCCTCCCCAGCCCCTGGCAACCAAAATTACACATTCTGTTTTTATGATTTTGACTACTTAATTATTTCACTACATGGATTCATACAGCATTTGACTTTTTGTGACTGGTTTATTTCACTCAGTGTTATGTACTCAAGATTCATCCTTATTGTAACATACTGCAGAATTTCTTTCCTTCTTAGGACTGACTAATATTTAATAGTATGAATATACCACATTTTGGTAATCCACTCATTTGTCGATGGACACTTGGGTTGCTTCCATGTTTTAGTATTACGAATAATGCTGCTATGAATATGGGTGCACAAATATCTATTCAAGACCCTGTTTTCAATTCTTTTGGTTATATACCCAGAAGTGGAATTTCTGGGTCATATGGTAATATTATTTTTAATTTTTTGAGGAAGCTCCATACTGTTTCCCACAGTGGCAGCACAATTTTACATTGCCACCAACAGTGCAAAAGAGTTCCAATTTCTCCACATCCTTGCCAATACTTGTCTTCTGTTTTTTAATTTATAACCACCCTAATGGGTGTGAGGCAGGGTCTCATTATAGTTATAATTTGCATTTCCCTAATGATTCGTAGTGTTATATCTCTATTTTGCCCTTAAGGGCAACTTTGAGTTGAGACTATCATAAAGTTATGTAAATCATAAAATAATCCTGTGAGATGGAGTATTCCTTTTTTTTTTTTAAGATTTATTTATTTACTTTAGAGAGGGAGAGAGAGCAAGCAGAGAAAGGGGCAGAAGGAGAGGGAGAACAGCTGACTCCCTACTGAGTGGGGAGCCTGACGTGGGGCTTGATCCCACAACCCTGAAATCACAACCTGATCCAAAACCAAGAGTCAGAGGCTTAACCAACTGAGCCATCCAGGCACTCCTAGAGTTTTCTTAAAGAACGAGATTATAATTTCTAAGCAGAAGAAAAAGACATTTTTTTGGTTACACACCTGGCATGCTATGAAAAATGGGAGTTGAGTATTCCATTATAGGCAAGATGATACAATGATAGATTTTCTTCACAATAAAATTTATACGAGTGTTGGATTAGATGGAGAGAAAAAGAAACACTGAGCATTATGTACCAGAAACAGTGCAATCTCACAGAATTTCTGCTGAGTGTTGGCAGGTTCAAGGGAATGGAAGAACTTAATAGTGGCACTGATAATGGCTTTAGTGAATTAATTCAAATTGAGCAAAATTAAAAATTAAGGAGAAAGGTAAAGTGTATGACAGCTTGAAATAAAGCCATTGTATAGCTTAAAATAGACTTTGAAAAAGTAAAGGCAAACACTTTAGGGGCTGGAGAGTGATCCACATAATTTTCTCTTTTTTTTAATTAAATTAAATTTTATTTTAAATTCCAGTATAAGTAACATACAGTGTTGTATTACTTTTCAGCTGTACAATAGAGAGATTCAACACTTCCATATATCACCCAGTGCTCATCACAAGTGCACTCCTTAATCCCCATCACCTATTTAAACCATCCTTTTTTTCTCTATGGTTAAGAGTCGGCTTCTTGGTTTGCCTCTCTCTCT
>NW_027758342.1:0-299 GCF_054177405.1 Leptonychotes weddellii
ATCTCTCCTTCAATTTTCAATGACAGCCTAGCTGGATATAGTATTCTTGGCTGCATATTTTTCTCATTTAGTGCTCTGAATAGCTTTTGTTCCCTGAAATATTTCCATACAACTTTGAAGGATGAGAGTGAAAATGGCGGCCTCCCAATCTCTGGTCCCGGAGTAGCTGAGAGCTCATTGTCCCACTCCTTAGTGATCCCTCATAGAAAAGCAGTCAATCACTCCTGTCTCCCTGGTCTCCAGCCACACTCCGTGCTCATGCAGCCTTTGACTGAGCATTTCTATCTCTGGCACACAAC
>NW_027758343.1:0-299 GCF_054177405.1 Leptonychotes weddellii
AGTGTGGAACCCGGGCAACAGGACCGCCACCCGGGAGGTGTGCAGGGTGCTGTATGCAGCATACTTCAGAGGCTCCTGAGTCCCCACCAGGTGACAGAGTGGTCCTGGTGTCTACGCAGCAACCACCTCCCCCATCCCTTCCTCACAGAATCCTGATGGCTCCAGCTCTCTGCTCCTGTGAATGGCCCTGTGTTCAGGGAATGCGGCCCCAGCCCCAGGTACCTCAGCCAACCGTGGTTGGCCCATCTCCTTGCTGGAGATTGGTTGAGGCATGAACACATGACATATTCTGGCCAATT
>NW_027758344.1:0-299 GCF_054177405.1 Leptonychotes weddellii
ATGGTCCCCAGGAAATGATCTGAATACAGCTTCTATATAAAAAATATCTAACATTATCCTTTTATAGCCTCGTTACGAACTACTTAGGACTTCCCTACAAATGATAAAAATTCTCAGAGAGAGCCCAGCTTTAGATTTTCTTTTCCTCTCATCAAAAACTTAATCTTTCTTTTTAAAAAAGATTTTATTTATTTATTTACTTATTTATTTATTTATTTATTTATTTATTTATTTATAGAGTGAGAACATGAGCAGGGGGAGGGAACAGAGGGAGAGAGAGAACCTCAAGCAGACTCTGT
>NW_027758345.1:0-299 GCF_054177405.1 Leptonychotes weddellii
TGTGTGTATAGACCGAATGGGTGAAAAACATGAAAGTATTTGTGTTACATGTGAATGCTCACCAAAGGGTAACCTCAGCAGAAGATTTTAATAATCAAGTGGATAGGATAACCCTTTTTGTAAATACCAGTCAGCTTCTTTCTCCAGCCACCCCTGTCACTGCCCAATGGGTTCATGAACAAAACGTCCATGGTGACAGGGATGGAGGTTATATACATGGGCTTAGCAACGTAGACTTCTACTCACCAAGGTCAACCTGGCTATAGCCACTACTGAGTGCCCAACAGCAGCAGAGACCA
>NW_027758346.1:0-299 GCF_054177405.1 Leptonychotes weddellii
CCTGGGTGGCTCAGTTGGTTAAGCGACTGCCTTCGGCTCAGGTCATGATCCTGGAGTCCCGGGATCGAGTCCCGCATCGGGCTCCCTGCTCAGCGGGGGGTCTGCTTCTCCCTCTGCCCTCTTCCCTCTCGTGCTCTCTGTCTCTCATTCTCTCTCTCTCAAATAAATAAATAAAATCTTTAAAAAAAAAAAAAAAGAATATGTAATGAATCAGAGTCAAGTGGCAAAGAAAAAACCCACCAAATTAAAACATTTCTTAATCTCACACTGCCAATAGGTCTATCATATTGGCATTAAAA
>NW_027758347.1:0-299 GCF_054177405.1 Leptonychotes weddellii
TCTGCTCCGCGGGAAGCCTGCTTCTCCCTCTCCCACTCCCCCTGCTTGTGTTCCCTCTCTCGCTGTGTCTCTCTCTGTCAAATAAATAAATAAAATCTTTAAAAAAAAAAAAGGTATCACATATCTCCTATGTGCAAGATACTATATTCAGTGCTTCTGGGGTTTACATAGAAATACATCATGGAGCATTCTCGGGGATGTGCTGCAACAATGGGGACAGCGGCAGGTGGTGAGGCATACTTCCAGAGTGGCATATTCTTTGGGTATTACATGTGGGTTGTCTTCTGACCTCAGAGTAT
>NW_027758348.1:0-299 GCF_054177405.1 Leptonychotes weddellii
CGACCCCAGGGAAGCCCAGCTACATGGAGGCAATCCGGAACAATCAACCCTAAGCCCCACGCTGGGCGAAGCCGGCCCAGTGGACTAAAGGGAACACAAGTGATGAGCGTGTCCTACTTGCCATTTGTTTTGTCCAGAACTAAAGCAAGCACAGATGTCCAGGAGAGCTTGTTTCTTGACTTACACAGAAAAGAAGAAAGAAAAAGAAGAAAGAAAGAAAGGAAGGAAGAAAGAAAGAAAGAAAGAAAGGAAGGAAGGAAGGAAGGAAGGAGAAAGAAAGAGAGAGAGAGAGAGAGAAA
>NW_027758349.1:0-299 GCF_054177405.1 Leptonychotes weddellii
GGTTTATAACAATAAGGATTCCTCAAGAGAGGAGAATAGTAGTGGAGTAGGAGGACCCTAGGCTTATCACATCTCATGAACACCACTAGGCAACTACCACATTATCCTAAATACCCCAGAAATTGGTCTAAAGACTGATGGAACAAACTCCCCAAGTCAAAGGAGAGAAGAGGCCACATCAAAGATTGCAGATAGGGGCGCCTGGGTGGCTCAGTCGGTTAAGCGTCTGCCTTCGGCTGGGGTCATGATCCCAGGGTCCTGGGATCGAGTCCTGCATCGGGCTCCCTGCTCGGCAGGGA
>NW_027758350.1:0-299 GCF_054177405.1 Leptonychotes weddellii
AGTGTCCTTCTGTCTCTTATTACAGACTTTTGTTTAAAATCTAATTTGTCTGATATAAGAATTGCTACCCCAGCTTTCTTTGGAGGTCCGCTGGCATGGAAGATGGATCTCCATCCCTTCACTTTCAGTCTGGATGTATCTTTAGGTTCCAAACGAGTCTCTTGTAGACAGCATATGGATGGTCCTGTCTTTTTATCCAATCTGCAACCCTGTGCCGTTTTATGGGAGCGTTTAGGCCATTCACGTTGAGAGTGATTATTGAAAGATGTGAATTAATGGTCATCATGTCGCCTGTGAAG
>NW_027758351.1:0-299 GCF_054177405.1 Leptonychotes weddellii
TACGCAAAGATAAACTGACACCCTAAACCTCGGTCTCTGGCCTTCTGGGTGCTTATAATGGGGAACAAGAAGCATTTCTCCAATATGTAGGCTTTCAAAGTGTTTCAATATTTGTAATCAAGTTTCTTGCCAAGTCTCAGAGAAGTAGCCCTGGTGGGGAAATGAGGCAGGGGAGACTGGGGCAGTTTCCGCCCACACTATGCTCTTCTGAGCCTGGGGATGTTGAAGGGTGCTTAGGCCACCCTTCCACCAAGACCCATGCAGAAGACTAATGGATGACACCCACTGAAGCCACCTGC
>NW_027758352.1:0-4173 GCF_054177405.1 Leptonychotes weddellii
AAAGACAACCAACAGAATGGGAAAAGATATTTGCAAATGACATATCAGATAAAGGGCTATTATCCAAAGTCTATAAAGAACTTATCAAACTCAACACCCAAAGAACAAATAATCCAATCAAGAAATGGGCAGAAGACATGAACAAACATTTTTCCAAAGAAGACATCCAAATGGCCTACAGTGCTGTTTAAATGCATTCTTTAATTTTTGGCTATTTGTTTTCTATGACACTGAAAATAGGATTCAGTACATAAAAATTTAACATACAAGCTCTTTTTTAGAGCACCTTTGTTGTGGGAAGTGAAGGACTAGTATATTGAGCTAGATAGCATTGTTATGCACAGATTTGAGTTCTTTGAATCAGATGTTTCTTTTTTACCTGCTGTGAGTTTATAGTGCACTAGAATTTTCAAGTATGGCCCTTTTGTTTACATTTCATAAGCAATACGTATTCTGTCTTGGCATTGAGGAATTGCCATGACCCTAATAGTTCCAATTAAGTATACTTGCCAAATCAACTACAAAGAAGCCCAAACTTATTTTCCCATTCCCTACTCAAGCAAAAGGAGAAAAAAAATGACCCATTTAAGATTGGAATAATACTATATTCCCCCCAACCCACAGATGAATAGATCTGTAATGAAGTGCAATTTTCCTCAGAAAATAAACTCCAACGAATGGAAAATTGGGGTTACGGTGCATGCACTGTGAAGTAATAGTCACTTAAGTATTGAATACAGCCAAAGGACAATTTGAAAAGATGAAGGACATTCAAGCAAGAAACTAGAAATCTGGCAAAGGTGAAAGGGGGTCCACTGGAAACTTTATTGAACAGCGATTGCAAGTGTAACAGTGAAATAATTATTCAGTTCTGCAAGATGGAAGGGGTTGACAGGGCAAAGTGCATCCTGGTTCATGTCTAGACAATAGGTATGTATAGGCCATGGTCCAACGGGTGACTTCACAGGAGTAAAATAAAACAAACAAAAAACAAAACAAAACAAAATAACAATGAATTGATTAAAATAGAAGCAAGAAGCTTCAAAAATTAACCCAGCACAGAAAATGAAAAATCAAAACAAATTCTGGCTCCAAATGTACATATTTAGGGTTTTCAAACGCTCTGAAAACACTTTATTTTTAGATCATGTATTCATGCAAACCAGATTTATTAAATACAGTACTTACCATGTCCCAGGCATAGGAACTTGTTAGGGTCAGCAAGGAAGAAAATGGATGAGGTGTCTTTGCTCATGGAGCTTCAAACTAATAACTTTCACCTGATTCCAATGAAACACACCATACTTTGTTTCTGAGATTATTAGTGTAGGTTGAACCATAATAAACTGTCATTTTTGTAGGTCAAAAACATTTGAGTATTGACAATTTTAAAGGTACAGCCTAATATTATCCTATAACCTTTGTTTGAATGGTGGAGACCTTTTAAGTAAATGTTCTTTGCTCTAAGAATATTTTTTCCCTCCTAACCAGCATTTTCTTGTTTTAAAAAATGAATCAACTTTATTATTGCCCCCCAAGACTCACTTGAAATCTCCAAATTAAATACTATTTCATGTTATAGGGGATGTAACTGTGGTCACCTTCATCTGCTACGGGATCAATATGCTATAGCACACACTTCCTAGAGTTAATCACTCAATTGAAATTCCTTGTGTCAGGTAGTTTTAGAAGTCTTGGTGATTCCTTAAATCCAGAATAGCACCCCCATTCCTATATAGCTTTACTCTGTAAGGAAACCTTTTACTGAGATTCTATAAATTTTATTCTGGAGTAATTCCATCTTTCCTATGTCTGAGACCAAGACCTTTACTCTTAACTGTTGGGATATACCTCTTATTCATTACGTTGAATGGGTTGGGTCCTCAATTAATGGGTCATATATTAGTATGATTGGGTTGTACCCCTCCCCCATCCCCTAACTACAACTGCCAAGCTATTTCTCTAATACAATGGTATGGTACCAGACTAGCTGTATTAGCATCAGCTGTGCAAACACCAAGCTCCACCCCAAACCTACTAAATAAGACACTTTGGGGCTAGGGCCCAATCATTCTGTTTGGCAAGCCCTCCAGGTAATTCTTATTTATTTATTTATTTATTTATAAAGATTTTTTTAAAAATTTATTTATTTGAGACAGAGAGAACGAGAGAGAGAGCACATGAGAGGGGGGAGGGTCAGAGGGAGAAGCAGGTTCCTTGCTGAGCAGGGAGCCCGATGCGAGACTCGATCCAGGGACCCCAGGATCATGACCTGAGCAGAAGGCAGTCGCTTAACCAACTGAGCCCCCCAGGCGCCCAGCCCTCCAGGTAATTCTGATGCAGCACTTAAGTTCGAGAACAACTGATCTAAAGCAGTAGTTCTCAGTCTTGACTACATACTGGGATCAGCTTAGAGAATACCAGTAAGTATTGATACCTGGGTCCTAACCCTGGTCTTATTGGTAGGGGTGCCAGGTAGGTTTATTAAATAAGCTCTCCAGATGTTACTAATGAATAGCTAACATTGAAAAGCACTGGTTTACCAAAGTTAATAGTTTTCACATAGTTTCTGTGATTGCTACCGGTGAAGTCAGGCACTAGGCTTATCTTGGGAGATGAGGTTAGAAGGTACAGAAATAGGTTAGGGAATTTAGGTAAATTGTTCAATCCTTTTTTTTTTTTAAAGATTTTATTTATTTATTTGACAGAGAGAGACACAGCGAGAGAGGGAACACAAGCAGGGGGAGTGGGAGAGGGAGAAGCAGGCTCCCCGCTGAGCCGGGAGCCCGATGCGGGGCTCGATCCCAGGACCCTGGGATCACGACCTGAGCCGAAGGCAGACGCTCAACGACTGAGCCACCCAGGCGCCCCAAATTGTTCAATCCTTAACCCTGTTTCTTTATATGCTTTACAGACATGTGTAGATGAAGCAGATGAAATGCATTCTATATGCATCTACCAATGTGGGACTTAATTTCTCAGCTGTTCAGAGACTTTGCCATATGGCCCACACACTACTACTCCCTTCCCCTTATGAAGGCCTGAATTACTATAACTCCTTGCTTCCCTTTATCTCCTGCTATCTGCAACTTTTTGACTCCCCTCTGACCTCCTCCTTCCTTTTGCATCTTGGAAATCCTCAGGTCTCTAGCATAGACCATGGGCATGGGACACAATTATTTTCTCCCTTCACTAATTTATCCCCTTGTAAAGGAAGGGGAGAAACTTTGATTGTAAGGTTGGAAGATGTGGGGAGGACCTAGTAATGACCGTGACTCTGGATCAAAGTTAGGCAGGATTGAGCAACTGAGTATTGCCCAATAGATCTAGGTCAGGTGGGAACGGAAATCCACCCTAGCTCTGAGAACCAAATGATATTAAAGGTGGTAGGGGTGCAACTGGGATGGTGGGTTAAGAGGTGTGTGTAAGGAATTCCCTTCTCTAATTATACAAAATATCTTGGGGTTGGCAGGATAGGGTTTTTCTTGGTGAAAAAGGCACCTTTAGGTCAGGGAGGCTCTGGTAGCGACTTACTTGGTTTTCTTCTTTCTGAATTTTGTGTTCTTTCCAGATAACTAACAGTGCATAGGTCGAACAACTACAAATTAAATGTAATTATTTATATTCTCCCTGCTTTAGATATTATTTTATTGCAAAATATCTTTCTCTTAATCTGTTCTACCACCATATTTGTGATATTTTAGTGTATTTGCGATGTTTCATATGTCAGTTTGCCCTTTTCCAAAGTCTAAATTGTTGTCTTTTTCCTTTGAATGCATTGGATTGGGAGGAAGGGTCTTTGGATCACATAGGGTTAGACTGGGGGAAGTCTTCTGTACTAAGAGAAGTCAGATTCTGCAGGAGGGGAGAGAGGGAAGGCTCTAGCTTAGATTTGGAAATGTGACACTCTTAACGTGGAATCACCCATGTAACCATCGGGAAATTGAAAGGCTGAATTTTTAATATTCCTTGGTTCAGTCTTGGAATGAAGTTCATGGTTTGGGCTGGAATGAGAGGGTGGAGGAAGGGTGGGGAGAGCACAGAAGAACAAATGAATATGCATGAAATGTAATTTTGAGGCCATTTTATAGTATCTAGTAAATTAACCCTTCCAGTGAATTAGAATGGAATAATCCAAGTCTTTCCCCAGTGTGAACCATTTACTTTTTTTTT
>NW_027758353.1:0-299 GCF_054177405.1 Leptonychotes weddellii
ACCTTCCAGAAAGTGGTCGCTTTTCTGATGAGAGAGTTGTTGCTCTTCTTTTCTTCGAGCTCCTGTTGAGTTTGTAGGTGTTCAGAATGGTTTGATCCCCATCCAGCTGAATTCCTGAGAGGAGACGAAATCCAGGTCTCCTACTCCTCCGCCATCTTGCTCCGCCCCAAGATCCCATTTTTTGAAACTCCGTGCATTTTATAGAATTAGCTATACATCTGAATAAACACACAGGCACTGAGTAGTGGCAAGAAATAGCCAGTGTAAAATCTTGTTATATCTGAACATAGAACCAAGGC
>NW_027758354.1:0-299 GCF_054177405.1 Leptonychotes weddellii
ACACATATCACACGTGTGATTCCTATCCTCCATTCACAGGCTTCCCGCAGCGTCCTCACGCCGAGCATGCAAAGGCGGGGGCACAGGCCTGGCTGCCCCGGGACGGGCACAGGGCGGGGAAGAGGCGTCTGCAAACACATGAGTCTGGGAGCAGGAGGAGGAGCTGAGGACAAGAGCCTGTCCTGGCTCAGGGGTCAGCGTGGGCCGGCCACGTGCCTGGGACAGGTGCACCTCTGCATGGGTGGGGGGCGTGTGGAAGCGTGTCTGGCCCCCACGGAGCCCCAGGCAGGCCAGTCCAG
>NW_027758355.1:0-299 GCF_054177405.1 Leptonychotes weddellii
TTCTTGGAATACTTCTTAGAACCCAGTTGCTATGGTGGAAGAAGCCCACGCCACATGGAGAAGTCATGTGAATTAGAACTAAGACACTTCAGTTGACAGGCCCAACTGAGCCTGTGTCCACTACCACCGATGTAAGTGAAACCTCCAACCACAAATGATTTTGATTACTAATGAACAGGACCCAATTAACATTTTACAATAGGGGCACCTGGGTGGCTCAGATGGTTGGGCATCTGCCTTCAGCTCTGGTCATAGTCTCCAGGTCCTGGGATTGAGCCCCATGTCGGGCTCCCAGCTCA
>NW_027758356.1:0-299 GCF_054177405.1 Leptonychotes weddellii
GCCCCTATCTGCAATCTTTGATGTGGCCTCTTCTCTCCTTTGACTTGGGGAGTTTGTTCCATCAGTCTTTAGACCAATTTCTGGGGTATTTAGGATAATCTGGTAGTTGCCTAGTGGTGTTCATGAGATGTGATAAGCCTAGGGTCCTCCTACTCCACTACTATTCTCCTCTCTTGAGGAATCCTTATTGTTATAAACCTGTTAAAACTCGTACAAATTTTACAAAGTTGGAGAACGCAAACCCAGCATATAAAAATTAGTTCTGCCCCGCATCGGGCTCCCTGCTCCGCGGGAAGCCT
>NW_027758357.1:0-299 GCF_054177405.1 Leptonychotes weddellii
AAAAAAAAAAGTCAGCTTTGTGTTTGGACTTATTTTTCTTTTTAATTTTATTATGGTTTAAGTTTCATTTTAAATATTATATTATATAAATATATATATATATATAGCATTTATATATTTATATAATATAATCTTATTAAATATATAATATATATAATTATATATTTTATATATATGGTCCATCAATAGTTTCTTATAATTTTGTGAGTTGAGAAAAGCGAAAAAGTTGTAGGATGTCTGACAAATTTTTGTAAAAAACATTTTAAGTGTTAGACCTTCAAAATACTCGAAGTTTCTTT
>NW_027758358.1:0-299 GCF_054177405.1 Leptonychotes weddellii
TTTCTAATCCATAAATTATAAATCTAAAAATAATAACTTTATACAAAGATAAAGCATTAGTCAATTTAGTTCTACTTTATAATTTCACTTTGATCAAGTAGTGTTTATATAAAATATGCAAGTATAATTCACAATTATGAGTTCCTTTAACATATGAGATCAAAAAAGAAAATTTCTGATCTGTAAATAACTGCTGAAAATGTATTTAATAAATTACAATATGTATTCCTGTTAAAATCTAAAAATCTAATACTGAAAGACTATTTTCTTAACATGGTAAAGAATAGCTATCTTAGGGC
>NW_027758359.1:0-299 GCF_054177405.1 Leptonychotes weddellii
TACGCAAAGATAAACTGACACCCTAAACCTCGGTCTCTGGCCTTCTGGGTGCTTATAATGGGGAACAAGAAGCATTTCTCCAATATGTAGGCTTTCAAAGTGTTTCAATATTTGTAATCAAGTTTCTTGCCAAGTCTCAGAGAAGTAGCCCTGGTGGGGAAATGAGGCAGGGGAGACTGGGGCAGTTTCCGCCCACACTCTGCTCTTCTGAGCCTGGGGATGTTGAAGGGTGCTTAGGCCACCCTTCCACCAAGACCCATGCAGAAGACTAATGGATGACACCCACTGAAGCCACCTGC
>NW_027758360.1:0-299 GCF_054177405.1 Leptonychotes weddellii
GTGGGGTTCTATTCTTGTGCATCGCCAGAGAACACAAGAGGAGAGACCCATCTGAGGGCAAGGGGTTCCCAAATTCCCTGCTGAGTGGGAGGTGCTTGTGGGAAGCGGGAGGAAATACGACTCTGCCTGGAGAAGCCAGAGCAGGGCCCAGCTGGGCTTCTGATACATTTCACAGAGTGGGTGCAGACCACGTGCTCCCGGAGGCCAGCTGACCTCACCCAGGGAAGCCGGCCTGCTCCATGACCTGGCATCCTGGTGACCACAAAGCACAGAAGATACAACTCAGACAAAAGGGGTAT
>NW_027758361.1:0-299 GCF_054177405.1 Leptonychotes weddellii
GTCGTTAAGCGTCTGCCTTCGGCTCAGGTCATGATCCCAGGGTCCTGGGATCGAGCCCCGCATCAGGCTCCCTGCTCGGCGGGGAGCCTGCTTCTCCCTCTCCCACTCCCCCTGCTTGTGTTCCCTCTCTCGCTGTGTCTCTCTCTGTCAAATAAATAAATAAAATCTTAAAAAATAAAAACAACTTATATAAGTAATTCTCTAGTTTAAAAAAAGATAATATATGAGTAACAAGAAGAAATAAAAAAAGGATCATCCTTAACTTCCCTGTGTTTTAGTGTATAACCAGACTTTTTTCC
>NW_027758362.1:0-299 GCF_054177405.1 Leptonychotes weddellii
TTAATATTCTTTAAATTTATCATATTTATTTCATTAGAATTTTTAAGATCTCACAAAGGTACTGCAACGTAATTATAGGCTGAATTTAAAAGTTTTAAATCTGACATTTCAACTCCTTCTTCCTTTTCGTTTGTGAATACATGCTCTGTAAACATCACCCACTATCTGTTAAGAAGCAGATAAAGAACCACTTCCTGGGCGCCTGGGTGGCTCAGTCGTTAAGCGTCTGCCTTCGGCTCAGGTCATGATCCCAGGGTCCTGGGATCGAGTCCCACATCGGGCTCCCTCCTCGGGGGGAA
>NW_027758363.1:0-4172 GCF_054177405.1 Leptonychotes weddellii
TGGGGAGGGTATGTGCTCTGGTAAGCGCTGTGAATTGTGCAAGACTGTTGAATCTCAGATCTGTACTGCTGAAACAAATAATGCAATATATGTTAAGAAAAAAAAAGTAGAAGAAGAAGGTAGCAGGAGGGGAAGAATGAAGCAGGGGAAATCGGAGGGGTAGACGAACCATGAGAGACGATGGACTCTGAAAAACAAACTGAGGGTTCTAGAGGGGACGGGGGTGGGAGGATGGGTTAGCCTGGTGGTGGGTATTGAGGAGGGCACATTCTGCATGGAGCACTGGGTGTTATGCACAAACAATGAATCATGGAACACTACATCTAAAACTAATGATGTAATGTATGGAGATTAACATAAGAATAAAAAAAAAAGTTCTTGCAATATTTTCATAGTTAAAAAAAAAAACACTTTCAAACTTATTCCTGAGCTAGTAGAATAGTGAGCCAAGTCAATTTCAAATGACATTAAAAATAATCACAGCAAAAGGCTTGAGAAAAAGAGATGACATAGTCAGCTTTAAATATGTATATTCTTACCACATGCTAATCACACTTGCAAAAGTTGTAGAATTGCTTATTTGGTATCATTACTTGCTTGAACTACTTACTACATTCTTGAAGGTAATTAGTCCTTAGTAAGTACAACTTCCACATATTCTATTTTAAGAACAGGTGGAATATACATTTATATCTAGAATTAAAATTTAAAGAGAACTATCTCCAGAATAGATAAGAAACAGAAATGTAGCATTACTACTGTATTCCACAAATACACTGTTTTCATTTTTAAATGAGTAACCTAACAAGAAAGAGCATATAATAAGTAACCATTAAAAAATCATGTTAGACTTCAATGGCTCAAAAGAGAGTGAAGAAATTCTAAATAATGATAGATCTCGTCACTTTTAAAGATACTTATTTCTCTGACATCTTACAGTGTCTGTTTAGTTGTCTATGAGTTTGGGTGGTTTTATTAAAGTCTCTAATAAGACTAATCTCTCTGTATGATCAAGAGATACTTAAATCCACTACGATACTATTTTTCAACAGTCCTTATTCTGAAATAATTCATCATATACACTAAATCTTAATTAAGCTACACACTGAACATTAATCTCTAAACAGATGTTTTCTATAAACAAAGAACTATCTCACAGAGGCACTACAGAACTGCCTAAAAATAACAGGAAAGTTAAAAGTTAATGAATCCAGAAAGAATATGTTCAAAGGTTAGAAAGGATTTAGGAGTTGCAAAAGAAAAAGTATAGATGAATAGCAACGAATTATTTAGCTAGCAGTTTTCTTTGACAAATATAACTGGGTCTCAGCATCCTTATGGATTTACAATGAATTCATTAAAAATTAGTAGAGGGGAAAAACAAAAAAACAAAAAACATAAGCCAAGGCTGTAGTTCACCTTCTTTTTAGAATGTATCAGTGAGTCAGAAGTCTTTCTTAAAATGCCTCAAGGAGCCAAAAGTTCTTAGTTATATTGAATATTTATTCCTTCTTCATTGGCTCAAGTTTTGAAAAGATATACAAGCATTATAAGGAGGAACAAGAATTGAATACAATACCTGACTACTTATTTAGAAAAGTTTCCTTGTATTACTGTCATATTTTCCATCTTAATTCTATTTTTTGTATGCTTTTACAACTTCCTCTGATAGCTAATAAATAAGGTAATGAGATTTTCTTTAAAATGTAATCCATTTAATTTGTTTAT
Source organism: Leptonychotes weddellii (assembly GCF_054177405.1). Taxonomy (NCBI): domain Eukaryota; kingdom Metazoa; phylum Chordata; class Mammalia; order Carnivora; family Phocidae; genus Leptonychotes; species Leptonychotes weddellii. The sequence goes on from NW_027758363.1 coordinate 1,729, forward strand.
TTTCCTATGCAGTTCCCTTTTTATTTTTCTTTTCCAATTATTTACCATTCTCCTGTCTTACTTTATTAAGCAATTTGAGTCTAAATATTGAGTCAGGTGGGATATTCTCATTTACTCTGTAGTGAATACGTAAATGTCATTCCCTCCTAGATAGCTCTAGACAGACTTGTGAATTATTTCTTTGTTCCCCACAATCTTTCTTTTTTTTTTTTTTAATTTCTTGACCTCAAATCCTTCACACTATTATCTCCAGTAACATTGTTCCCAATGAAGAAACAATGACCTCCTACATCACATCATCACTTAAGTATCTGATACCCTTGGGGTGGCTCAGTTGATTAAGCATCTGCCTTCGGCTCAGGTCATGATCCCAGGGTCCTGCTCGGCAGAGAGCCTGCTTCTCCCTCTCCCTCTGCCTTCCACTTTGCCTACTTGTGCTCTCTCTCTCTGTGTGAAATAAAGAAATAAAATCTTTAAAAAAAAAAAAACAACAGTATCTGATACCCTCATGAAAGTGCAAGTAAAAATGCCTAGTAGAAAATTGTTTTTACCAATGATACCTACTTAATGAGGAAAAACAAAGGTTTTAGATGTATCCTTAACAATTAATTTTTAAAAATCAGTGAACCGTGTAAGAAAAGTGGATGTGTTTTAGGCATGTAATAGAGTGACGGGAGAGGAGGTGAACACAGAAGTTCAGTATTTATGAGGATCCTGAAAACATTACTGGTATTCTACCCCCAATTCATCTACCTATAAGATAACCCCCAACCCAGATTTGTTTCTATATAACTGAGAGAGTAAGCAATTACCTTACAAACATCCTCACTGGGCCAGAGTATCCTATATACTACTCACGTCATGAGCCAGTGAACATTATTTTGTTTGGTGTTGTTCTTCTCTAAAAAATAAATCTAATCAAGACTAGATTTCAATAATACAAAGGGATAAAAGATTATAATAAAATGCCCGATAAAAATAAAAGCAGTTGGAATACTTCTCACTCTCATCATAGAACTTTAATTTTTGTTGTATGATATAAGCCCTTATATTTAGTTCTTTGAAAATAAGGAGAAATAAAACATTTCAAAAATTAAAATTATCAGTGGACCATCAACTTTCTTCTCTTGTATGTTCTGAAATATGCAAATGATAGAGTATTTGAACCAGAATTCATGAGTAAACAAATCTTCCTATATCACCTATGTTATATATTATCATGTATAAAGGTAAGAATTCTTAGTTATCCACTGAAAGTTTGAACAAGTCTCTGGAAAAGATTAAACTCACATCAACAATAACAAACTCGCTGCCAACATTTGCAGATTTTTTTTCAAAATCATTTAACATTAAGCCAATTCAGGATGTCTGACTTCAGGCCTTTTTAAATAAATGGCATATTTTTCCATGTAGTTTCCCAGAAGTAATTATATTTTTAAAAAATACTTTATAATCAAGTGAAATATTTCACATTCTCTTGGATGTAATTAATTACTGTCTGGATGGCATTAGCTCTTTGAACACTCTGGGGTATCATTTGTGAAATTACCATGAAATGCATCATTCCCATCTTAGCGACATGAGAATATTAATGTGTTTCTGAATGTCTCTCACTAACCTGGCAAACCAATTACTCAGAAGCATGATCTAGAAATTTATATATATGACTTCAGCATCACCAAATGTATTCTTTCTGGAAATAACATCACCCAGATCAAAGCTGAAAGTTTAATTTTGAAATCTTGAGAAATAAAGATCACTGGTATGTTTTCCAAGTATCATCTGAACTAGTCATAAAAATGCCTTTTGACTTAATGAATATATACATGACCACCAAGTTTTACTAGAATCTGTTATCTGCCCACATATGCTATTTTCTGTATTTCCATTGTTTACACGGTATTTTCATAAATTATAGAAATGTCTTTGCAAAATTAGAGCTTGTAATTTAAGAAAAGCTCTTGTGAATTTATCGTGGAATAGCATAATACACAGGTAAGCACAGAATTCTATTACCACACTTGTATCTTATTATCATGATTTTGTAGCAATGATGACTGCAAATCTTATTAATGGAGATTTTAGGTCACATCACCACTTTTTTTTAATGACAGTACTAGTGGAAAATGAATTCAGGGTTTTTTGAGACTTTATGAACAGACAAGACTTAAAAATCATTTTTCATATGCAATAAAATAAGATGGTTTAAATGAAAATAATTAGAGTATATGTTCTTAATTTTTGAGGAATATACTGAAAACTATATAGATTAGAGGAATGTCTAATGCTATGGCAGCCACCACATATTAGAGATAATGACTTGACATATCTGGTTAATAATTTAATCAACTTATAAAGGCTTCCTGTCATTCAAGCTGAAAATACTCACATTCAATATTTCTGACCCTTAAATAAAAGTTGAGGGGGGGGCGGAGCAAGATGGC
>NW_027758364.1:0-299 GCF_054177405.1 Leptonychotes weddellii
GAGGGATGGGGTGGCTGGGTGACAGACATTGGGGAGGATATGTGCTATGGTGAGCGCTGTGAATTGTGCAAGACTGTTGAATCACAGTACCTCTGTGATTTGTACCTCTGAAACAAATAATACATTATATGTTAAAAAAAGAGAAGAAGAAGAAGATGGCAGGAAGGGAAGAATAGAGGGGGGGAAATCAGAGGGGGAGACGAACCATGAGAGACTATGGACCCTGAGAAACAAACTGAGGGTTCTAGAGGGGAGGAGGGTGGGGGGATGGGTTAGCCTGGTGATGGGTATTAAAGAGG
>NW_027758365.1:0-299 GCF_054177405.1 Leptonychotes weddellii
GCCAGCCTCCCGAAAGGCATGCTGGGTTACTTCGGTCTGTCATTCCCACTGCCTTGGTACGTAGCTCTACTGAACATCAGGTACCTCTCACCTCAGTGGTAAAAAAAAAAAAAAAAATCAGTCTTTTCACATTGCATAGCCATTGGGAAATGTGGGCTGCGTTTCTTTCTCTCTGATTTCTTACATAATATAGTACATACGAACAACGCCCCCTGCCCCCAAATCTGGAATTTCTGTAGTCATTGCTGCATGTCCAGAAGAAACATGCTTCTAAACATTTGCTGACAGTTCTTCCTCTG
>NW_027758366.1:0-299 GCF_054177405.1 Leptonychotes weddellii
GCAGACGCTTAACAGACTGAGCCACCCAGGCACCCCTTTTTAAAGATTTTTAAGTAATCTCTGTACCCAGTGTAGGGCTCGAACTCACAACCCTGAAATCAACAGTCATATGCTCTACCCACTGAGCTAGCCAGGTGCCTCTAAGGCCAAAAGTTTTAGCAGGTGAATGCTGTCTCCTGTGAAGAAAGGGAGAAGAGAAGCAGAACATATACATATTGTAACCAACAAGAGCCTGCAGAAAACTTTATATCCTCCAAATCAGCTTTTAAGGTTTGTAAAGAGTTAAGAAGGACTGCCTG
>NW_027758367.1:0-299 GCF_054177405.1 Leptonychotes weddellii
GTGTGTGTGTGTGTGTCCTTGTGTCCTTGTGTCCGTGGCAGCTGCTCATCCCTGGAGGGACCCTGGCTCCTGAGGAAACTGCTGAAATGCCCTGTCCCTGCGGCTTCCCCGTCTGGCCCTTGGTTCCGGCTGAGTTTCGGAGCCCTTCGCTAATCGCCTGGGAACAGAAATGCAGACGGCTGCCAAGGGCAGAGAGGCACCGATGCCGCAAGCTCAGGAAGGGAGGGCTTGGTGGCAGCCTCGGGGGAAGAGGAACCAGCAGGAGCAGGGCGGAGGCCCGGGGTGCGGGGGTGCTCCCG
>NW_027758368.1:0-299 GCF_054177405.1 Leptonychotes weddellii
CATATTTCATAGAAAACACTGTTAGTATATTTAGTCCTATATTTAGATACTTTATTGCTTCACCTCCATGGACAAATAGGATAAAATTCTCAAGCAAAAGGATAGAGCCACTACTTCAGTGTTTAAAATTTATGAAGCAACACACAATCCTTGCCCACATGACTTTTCAAAGAACCATCTGTAAAAAAAAAAAAAAAAAAGGGCGCCTGGGTGGCTCAGTTGGTTAAACGACTGCCTTCGGCTCAGGTCATGATCCTGGAGTCCCTGGATCGAGTCCCGCATCGGGCTCCCTGCTCGGC
>NW_027758369.1:0-299 GCF_054177405.1 Leptonychotes weddellii
AGTCAAGCCATCACTCCTGTTGGATATACTTCTGTTCTCTCTTCTTGAATCCTATTTATTTCTACTCTGGTCTCACCTTCTTTTGCTCAGCGTCCATCATTTCCAACCCAATCAGAAACACTTCTTTGCAAGTTTCTCCCCCCGTCCCCAACACACAAGTTAATTATATTCCATCACTTCTGCCTAGAGGGAACTCACCATAACTCTGTGACAAACACCCTAATTTGTCAGATACTGTCATTTCCGAGCCAAGCACAATCAGCTCTGTTCCACCCACCACCTGTGACACTGCCATCCCA
>NW_027758370.1:0-299 GCF_054177405.1 Leptonychotes weddellii
AAAGAGTACAGCTTGGTATGAATGTTCACTGAAAGAAAACTTTCTTCTCTTCCTTTTTTTCTTTTCTGTCTCTTTAGGTATTGGTAGACTTTGGGCATCCGTGCTCTTGTTTAGCATCTTCTTTTTTTCTGCATTCTTTTCCATGTGAACCTACCAAGTGTCTGCATGCTGTCATATTTTATTGTAATTTATTTTTCTTTAAACCAAACCAAACCAAACCATGTGACCCCACTATTTAGAATCCCTCAGTGGTACCTCAGGGCTAAGAGGGCTAACTGGGATAAAAGACTCTCTCCAGG
>NW_027758371.1:0-299 GCF_054177405.1 Leptonychotes weddellii
ATACAAACCAAATGGTATCCAGAAACCAAAAAACAGTAATAGACATACAAAAAATAAAAAGAAAGGAATACAAGTATATCACTTAAAAAAGCCAAGTCACCATGAGAGAAGAGGACAAGAGAAGAAAGGAATGAAGAAAAACTACAATAACAAATATAAAACAAGTAACAAAATGGCAATAAATACATACATATCAATAATTATTTTGAATATAAATGGATTAATATTCCAATCAAAAGACATAGAGTGAAGGAATGGATAAAAAAACCAAGACCCATCTATATGCTGCCTACAAGAGG
>NW_027758372.1:0-299 GCF_054177405.1 Leptonychotes weddellii
AAGTTTTTTTCTTAAATGTCCCCACCTTTATTATTTTTTAAAGATTTAATTATTTATTTCTCAGAGAGAAAGAGAGAGAGAGCACATGAGCAGGGGAATGGCAGGCAGAGGGAGAGGGAGAAGCAGACTCCCTGCTGAGCAAGGAGCCCAACATTAGGCTTGATCCCAGGACCCTGGGATCATGACTTGAGCCGAAGGCAGACGCTTAACCAACTGAGCCACCCAGGCATCCCAAATGCCCCCACCTCTAATCAAAACAGGTCATCTATTCATTTTGTGGAGCAAAGGCTTCACACCAT
>NW_027758373.1:0-299 GCF_054177405.1 Leptonychotes weddellii
GCTGAGCAGGGAGCCCGATGCGGGGCTCGATCCCAGGACCCTGGGATCATGACCTGAGCCGAAGGCAGACGCTCAACATCTGAGCCACCCAGGCACCCCGAGAAGGTATGTCTTTCAATCATCAAATCCATGGTCAAAAACTTCAGTTACATGCAAACATGAGTTTCAAAATATTGGAAAATTTCCCCTTCTTTCATTTTTGACATCAGCTCCATCTGATCTGTCTCTTTGCTCTTCTACTTCCTGCGGACTTTCTTCTCGAATTTTTCTTTGCTGCCCTATCTTTCCAGTCCTTAATT
>NW_027758374.1:0-4172 GCF_054177405.1 Leptonychotes weddellii
GAAGTTCCTCAGAAATTTAAAAATAGAGCTACCGTATAACCCAGCAATTGCAGTCCTGGGTATTTACCCCAAAGACACAGATGTAGTGAAAAGAAGGGCCATATGCACCCTAATGTTCTTAGCAGAAATGTCCACAATAGCCAAACTGTGGAAAGAGCTGAGATGCCCTTCAACAGATGAATGGATAAAGAAGATGTGGTTCATATATACAATGGAATATTACTCAGCAATCAGAAAGGATGAATACCCAACTTTTACATCAACATGGATGGGACTGGAAGTGATTATGCAAAGTGAAATAAGTCAAGCAGAGAAAGTCAATTATCCTAGATGGTTTCACTTATTTGTGGAACATAAGGAATAGCATGGAGGACATTAGGAGAAGGAAGGGAAAAATGAGCGGGCATGGGAATTGGAGGGAGAGATGAACCATGAGAGAATATGGACTCTGAGAGACAAAGAGGGTTTTAGAGGGGAGGGGAGAGATGGGATTGGTTAGCCCAGTGATGGGTATTAAGGAGGGCATGTACTACATGGAATACTGGGTGCTATACGAAAACAATGGATCGTGGATCACCACATCAAAAACTAATGATGTATTTTATGGTGACTAACATAACATAATAAAATTAAAAAAAAAAGTGTATTAAACTTGATTAAAAGAGGAGTGTTGTAAGCATTACAGCAGCAGAATTTTTTTTCCTTTTAGTCCCTCCTTCTCAACAAAGAATTAAACATCCATCTAGGAGCAAAACACCTTTGTGGAAACTTTAGAATTCAGCACAATATAAAAAGGTATGCAGGAGGAATCTCTTCCACTTAGATATCCAGTTATAGGCAGTCTACCTTGGTAGGAGCTATAGAAGCAGCCAAACACTGACCTTGCCCCAAATCCTATCTCTGTGGTCAGTAAAAATCTGAAGAGTAAAGAATTGGGCAGATACACATAGAGGAGAGACAAATTGTACAAGTCTAGTCTTCTCAAGGGGAGATTCCAGCATGTTAATGGAGAAAATAAAGGTGAGTTTGGATACCACAGAAATTGTAAGAGCTTTCCATGGGACAATCTTTACTCTTGCCTGAGCTAAAAATGCACAGGTCTCATCTAACAGGCAATGGTGACATCTCTCACAGGATAAACAGAGAGCAGTGATTGAATGCTCATCTTCCCCAGTGGTGTGGTTCACAGCTGCTGTAAGTCTTTTCTCACCAGTTGCACCCAGAGTACTTATGTGGAACCTCTGTGGAGAGAAGGAGGGAGAAAAAAGATAAATGTAGAAAATAAGAATATTAAGGTCAGGAGAAGGCAAGATGGCAGAGAAATAAGGGACCCCATTTCAACTGGCCCACTGAATTACCTGGATAGCTATCAAACCATTTTGAACACCCACAAAATCAGCCTGAGATGTAAATATATATCTGGGTTTCTACAAGCTGAAAAGCGACCAATTTTTGCAAGGCAGGACATGCTGAGTCATGAATCTGCAGGAGATATCAGAAGATAAACAGAAGGGGGAAGGAGTCTCCATAAGGTGGCTCCTGGAAAGTGATATAAAACTAGAGTGCAAAATCGGAACCATTAGAAATCTCTCTAGTGAGAGACATCCCTCTCTGAAAGGGGCTTGGAAATGAAAAGGTAGAATTCTAGGTGGGGCATTGTGGTATCAGGATCTGAGGAGTCACAGAGTGAACAGGGGTGCCTGAATGGATAGAGTGCCTGAAGAGTGGAGCTGGGAAGCTGGTTATGGTCAGTGAGCCCAGGAGTGGACACTCAGCTCTGGTTGTCATAAACTGCGAGCCAGGCCAGTCAGTAATCGCTCTTTTCTTGAGCAGCCTGAAAAGGGTCACAAAAGGCAGAGGCACTCCCAGGCCCCTGTGACTACCACAGAGAGTTGCAATGGGCACACACAGTGGGAGACTGCAGTTTCCGATGCACACTGAAACTGTTCGCTCTAGGCATGGTCATTTTTGCTCTGATCCTCTGAAGAGGTGTGGAAAGCCCCCAGGGAACAAAAGCCACACAGAGGACCAGTTTGCACTGAGCCCATTCCCCTGACAAGGGGACAACTCCGGGCAGGCAGGAATATCTGGGAAACTGTGAGGCAGGCCCCTCCCCCAGAAGACAGTCTGGAAGAAAAGGTGAACAACAAGCCTATGGATTCCACAAGACTGTAAAATTCCAATGCCAAGGGAAAATAGTATATTGAGCTACAAGAGTTGCCTAACAACTCATTTATTTTTCAGATAGAATTCTCCTTTTCTTTTTTTCTTTTTTTCCTTTTCTTATGATTTTCTCTCTTTTTTTCACTTTTTTCTCATTTCAACTAGATGTTTATTATACCAACTTATATTTCATACTCACTTTTTAACTTGCATTTTTTAACATCTACATATTTTTATAGATATATGCTTCATTTTGGTCCTATTGTTACTTTATTCAATTTTATCTAGATAGATAAGTTATAGATATTATATATATACAAGTGCAATATATAGATATTATATATATACAAGTGCAATATATATATACACTTGTTCCTGGGTGAATTTTGGCCTGTGTGTTAAGTGCAATGAAAGTAAAATGAAAGTTTGCACTGAGCCCATTCCCCTGACAAGGGGTGGGACAACTCCAGGCAAGCAGGAATATCTGGGAAACTGTGAGGCAGGCCCCTCCCCCAGAAGACAGTCTGGAAGAAAAGGTGAACAACAAGCCTATGTTTTACTTTCATTGCACTTAACACACAGGCCAAAATTCACCCAGGAACAAGTGGAACACCTTGCTCTGTCCACACTGAGAGATGTCCCTCCATCCCTCCCCCTGCCTTTTCTTTCAATTTTATTATTGTGTTTCATTTTGGCTTTGTTTTTCTGTGGTGGCTTTGTACACTCAGGATTTTGCTAGGGTGCATCTTGCTTGGGATGTGGCTCATATTTTTGACTCTGTTCATTCACCCACCCATTGTTCTCTGGACAGAATGACAAGAAGGAGGAACTCACACCAAAAAGAACCATAGGAAATGTTCTCTGCCACAGAGATAATCAAAATGGATATAAGTAAGAGGTCAGAGATAGAATTCAGGATAGAAATCATAAAGTCAATAGCTAGGCTTGAAAAAAAAACAGAAGTGACAATATAGAATCTTAAGGGCAGAAATGAGATCTAACCAGGCCGAACTTAAAAATGCTATGAATAATATGCCATCTAAACTGTATAATTTAACAGATAAGGTCAGTTAAGCAGAAGAGAGAATAAGTGATCTAGAAGATAAGCTGATGGAAAGGAAGGAAGTTGAGGAAAACAGAAATAGCCAGCTAGTTAGCACATGAAAAAAGGATTGGAGAGATTAATGATACCATGAAATGTTCCAATGTCAGAATTATTGGGATCCCTGAGGGAGTGGAGAGAGGGGGGCTGGCTAGAAGATGTATTTGAGCAAGTCATAACTGAGAAATTCCCTAATCTGGGGAAGGAAACAAGCATTTGTGTCCAAGAGGCAGAGAGGACCCCTCCCCAAATCAATAAAAATAGATCAACACCCTGACATATAATAGTGAAGCTTGCAAATTTTACAGCCAAAGAAACTATCCTGAGAGTAGCTAGGGAGAGGAGGTTCCCTACTTGTGGAGGGAGGAATATCAGAATAACATCAGACCTGTCCACAGAAACCTGGCAAGCCAGAAAGGGCTGGCAAGACAGATTCAGAGTACTAAATGAGAAGAACATGCAGCCAAGAATACTGTTTCCAGGAAGGCTGTCACTGAGAATGGATGGAGAGATAAAGAGCTTCCAGGAAAGGCAGAAACTAAAAGCCTCTGTGACCACCAAGACCTGCATGAAATATTAAGGGGCATTCTGTAAGCATAGAGAGACCCTAAGAGCAATATAGGCTAGAAAGTAACAGAGACAATCTACAGAAACAGGGACTTTAAAAGCAATACAATGCCACTAATTCATTTCTTTCAATAGTTACTCAGAATGGAAATGGGCTGAATGTTCCCATGAAAAGACACAGGGTTTCAGATTGGATAAAAAGCAGGACCCATCCATATGCTGTCTACAAGAAATGCATTTTGAACCTAAAGATACCTACAGATTGAAAGTGAAGGGATGGAGAACCATTTACCATGCTAATGGACCTCAAAAGAAAGCTGGGATAGCAATCCTCATAACA
>NW_027758375.1:0-299 GCF_054177405.1 Leptonychotes weddellii
AGACCTTGCCTCTTCTAGAATTCACCTCCAACCCTGGCCCAGCAGGGATTGCTCCCTCCCTAGCCCTTCCAACCTGTCCCATCCTGTTAGGGGCACCATTCAGCAGCCAAGCCTGAACAGTGCCCGAGACACAGGCTTTTCCCCGTTGGCTAAGAAATTTTCTAAGTTTTCTCAAGAAAATTTGCCGAGCCCCTTGGCTGTGTGGCTGCTAGGGAAGGCTCTCAAGGAAGACAGAGAAGCTGCCCGCGCTGCCAACGAGGCCTGACCTCGCAGGTGAGTTAGTGTGATCAAGGTTGGCC
>NW_027758376.1:0-299 GCF_054177405.1 Leptonychotes weddellii
TATATAAACCTAATGGTAACCACAAATCAAAAACCAGTAATAGATATGCAAAAAATAAAAGGGAATCCAAGTATATCACTAAAGAAAGCCAGCACCCATGAGAGAAGAAAGTAAGAGAAGAACTACAAAAACAACCATAAAACAAGTAACAAAATGGCAATGAGTACATACCTATCAATAATTACTTTGAATGTAAATGGACTAGATGCTCCAATCAAAAGACATAGGATGATGGAATGGATAAAAAAGCAAGACCCATCTGTGTGCTGCCTACAAGAGACTCATTTCAGACCTAGAGA
>NW_027758377.1:0-299 GCF_054177405.1 Leptonychotes weddellii
AAAAAAAAAAAAAAAAAAAAAAAAGAAATTTTAGGAATTGGGAGGCAATGTAAACATTAATTGTCAATAATTTGTATTTGGGTATTCTACAGCATTCTAGGATGATTACAGCAGTAATGTTTTCTGTTTAAGTGCTTTGATATTTCCCTATCTGGAGTAATAATAATTTTGTATTATACACAAGATTAACTGAATGAAATACCTGCTGTATATCAGCTTCATTTTTAGCTACATCCTTGCTAGAATATATTTGAGAATTATTGGTTAATTTTAAATAAATTTTAATATATTGCTAAAAA
>NW_027758378.1:0-299 GCF_054177405.1 Leptonychotes weddellii
CGGCCGGGAGCCTGCTTCTCCCTCTCCCGCTCCCCCTGCTTGTGTTCCCTCCCTTGCTGTGTTTCTCTCTGTCAAATAAATAAATAAAAATTAAAAAAAGAAAAAAGAAAACAACCTGTGTTTACTACCATTCTAGGAAGAAATATAGGCAATTTAAAGTTTGCTACTAGTTAATAGTACAAACAAATAAAAAGACAAATTATTTTCAAGTACTTAGGAAAAAACTTCAGGAGAATTTGCTGTCAACCATATCGATTAAGATTATTCTTATCTTCTCATTAAAAGAGGAAATGCACCTG
>NW_027758379.1:0-299 GCF_054177405.1 Leptonychotes weddellii
ATGTCCTGGAACAGCACTGTCCACAGGAGCAGCACGGTCCACGGGAACAGCACAGTCCATGGGAACAGCATGTCCACAGAAACAGCATGTCCTGGGAACAGCAAGGTCCACGGGAACAGCATGTCCTGGGAATAGCACAGTCTATGGAAACAGCACAGTCCACAGGAGCAGCACAGTCCACAGGAACAGCACGGTCCACAGGAATAGCACGGTCCACAGGAGCAGCATGGTCCACGGGAACAGCACAGTCCACAGGAACAGCACGGTCCACGGGAACAACATGGTCCACAGGAGCAGCA
>NW_027758380.1:0-299 GCF_054177405.1 Leptonychotes weddellii
GCTCACGCCTGCCTCCTTCCTGGGATGTGTGCTGCCCTCAGCCTCTGCCGCCCACCCGGCTACAGGCCTCTGCTCGTGCGTTCTGTCTGCAAGGCGCTCAGTCCGTAAACGCTCTCCTCCGTCCCAAGCAATGCTCCTGGACGGGCATGCTGTATTACAAAGGACCTTCTAGAGGGGGAGACAGAAACATGCAAACAGCGTATGGACCGTATTCAGAACAGAAGCCCCAACATGAGTAAATGTCATTCCTTCTTTCAAAGAGTCACTGCCTAGCTGCAGGGAGTCGGAGTCAGACAGGT
>NW_027758381.1:0-299 GCF_054177405.1 Leptonychotes weddellii
AGGTATTTCCAAGACAATGTAACTACATCACAGTTGCCGCCTGGCTGACAGCAACTTAAAGACCATCCTGACTTCAGGGATATTAAAATGTCAAAAGATATGAGAGGAAACACCTGTGTACCAGCACTTTGCTTCAGAAATACAGTCCCCAGCTCTGCTGACGCCCTTGTGTGGGCCTCCCTGCTCACGTCTCCGTCCTTCCCGTCCTGCAGACGTCTCCACTCCTGGCTCCTGTGTTTCCCGTGCTCTCATTTCTCTACTGTGATTCCAAACATGTGCCCTCAGCATGTATTTTCTGT
>NW_027758382.1:0-299 GCF_054177405.1 Leptonychotes weddellii
CAATTCTTTTTTTTTTTTTTTTAATTTATTTGACAGAGACACAGCAAGAGAGGGAACACAAGCATGGGGAGTGGGAGAGGGAGAAGCAGGCTTCCTGCCGAGCAGGGAGCCCGATGTGGGGCTCGATCCCAGGACCCTGGGATCATGACCTGAGCTGAGGGCAGCCGCTTAACGAATGAGCCACCCAAGCGCCCCCCACCAAGACCAATTCTGAGGCCCTGGAACACTGGCAACTTTTTCGGAGGGGGTGGATTGGGGGTTGGAGGGAGCTATAGTGAGAAGTCAGAGACCCTGGGTTG
>NW_027758383.1:0-299 GCF_054177405.1 Leptonychotes weddellii
CTGTTTGGCTTCTACCGCTTCTGTGAACTCCTTCCCGAAGGTCAGATGCGTCTAAGGGGAGAGAGGGCGCGAGATGAGGCAGCGTGATTGTTTAGGCAGTGCTGCCGCGAGGCCCCCACACCACTGGAAGGAAGGGGTCAGGACTGGCTCCAGCAGCTGGAGGCCCCTGTGAGGCCAGAACACCCTTTCACCTCCACATTCGTGTCCAAACTGAGCTCCCACGCCCAGAAGCCTCGGCTGCCTCAACAGTGCCCGCGTGTCAGTGTGTCGCCCGCGGTGCGGAGATCTCAAGCAGAAAA
>NW_027758384.1:0-299 GCF_054177405.1 Leptonychotes weddellii
TTCAGACAGGTTTTTGAGTGATTTAAGAGGTAGAAATGGCATGGATTGGAAGAGTTTGGGTGACTGGCAGATTGCGGCCTTGGACAGCTGGGTGGGTGAGCTAACGCCCATAGGAGGAGAAACGGTCTTGTGAGTGGTTCGTATTTGGCCGTCCCTGGGATAGAGGAGTCAGTGTGACCCCCAGGTGGAGATGGCCAGAGGCCATTGACTGTGCGGGTTCAGCAGGATCTCAGACCTGAAAACAGACCAAAAAGAAATGGCCAGCAATGTGGGGCAGATGGGGGTAAAGGACATATCAG
>NW_027758385.1:0-4172 GCF_054177405.1 Leptonychotes weddellii
TATTCTGGATTATCTGGGTGGGCCTGATATAATTACCAAAGTCCTTATAAGAGGGAGGCAAAAAGATCAAGGTATGAGAAAGAGATAGGACTTAAGACCCATTTCAGACTTCTGACCTTGAGAAATAGAAGAGATTAAATTTGTGTTGTTTTAAGCAACTAAATCTGTGGTAATTTTTTTGTAGCACCAATGGGAAACTAACATAGCTAGTAAATAGTTCCTTGAATGTCATTTTAGAATGAGCTCAGCAAAGGTATGAAAGAATACATCCTACTTCTCCTGGCATTTTACGGAGGAAGGAGAGGAAGCCCCCTCACCAGATAGTTCTTCCAAAAACAGGTTGGAGGAATGGCTTACGGGGGAAGATAAGAGTAGGCTTTATCTGCAATTCCAAAAACACTGAGTCAGGAAGAGAAGTAGGTCTCATAGAGGTCATTTCTTTTTTACTCACAGGTGGGTTTAGAGGCAGACGTCTAGAATAAACAGAGCTCTCCCCTTGAGCTCTTTAACCACTTTTGTAGAGCCCACAGAGGTTACGAGGCCTGTCTTTATCTCTTTCTCTCTTTAATGAAAAAATCCACTTCTTGACACCCATTTGTTGGTAGTTGCTCATGCTTGGAGAAGATATGATTACTAACTTTCATAACTTCTGGTTGACCTATTGGAATTTTTTAGCCTCTGAGCATCCAAGCTTTGCAAATTGAGACTTAAAAAAAAGTGAGAAAGAATACACTCAGATCAACTATAGTTTCCTTTTCAGACATTTCTCTTGCAGTAGACAATAGTAGTTGTTGGTTTCTAACTTCCCAAGAAGACTTTCCCCCTCATTCTCTTCTTCTCAGAGCCTGCCTGTCCACTACAGGGGTAGGCATGTGAACAAAGCTTGGCCAATCAGACTCTTCACTGGAACTGATACACAGACACTGGAATTGCTGAAAGAGACAATACCAATCTGGGGCTATCTTCCCACCACACTGGTTGAGACTGTCCTTAGAATGGCTCTAAGCAGAGCCTAGTGTATATGAGCGAAGGAATGGGACAAGGACCTATGGCACTGAATCCTAAATGTTAATCCCTATGTTCCTGTCCTATAGATTTCTCTTCAACTTTGTGAGCTACCCCAAACTTCTTTTCAGCTGCATAAGCCAATTCATTCCCTTTTTGCTTCAGTTAGTTTGAATTGTGTTTCTGATTCTTTTGACAACTAAATGAGCACCTCTGGTTATATTAGAAAATATGTCAGTATATAAAGGTTAAATTTTATTTCAGTGAATTCCAAAAACCTATTTTGTAGTCAGAGAACATATTTTGTATGATTCCAATCCTTTTAAGGTTTAATAAGAGTTGTGTGGTAGCACAGGCTATGGTGTATCTTGATGAATGTTCTCTGTGCACTTGAAAGGAATGTTGATTCTGCTGGTGTAGGATGGCATGTTCTACAAATGTCAGTTAGGTCAAGCTGGTTAATAGGGTTGTTCAAGTTTTTTAAACTCTTACAGATTTTCTGCTTACTTGTTCTATCAGTTATTGAAAGAGTGGTATTGGAAGCCCCAACTATAATTGTGGATTTGCTTATTTCCTCTTTCACTTCTATCAATTTTCACTTTGTGTGTTTTTCTGTGTTATGAGGTGCGTATATATTTAGGATTCTTACGTCTTCCTCCATGAAATGATCCACTTGCCATTATGAAATATTTCTCTTTACCCTTCATAATATTCCTTGTTCCAAAGTCTACTCTGGATATTAATATAATTAATGTAGCCTTCTTTAATTGGTATTTGCATGATCTATCTGTCCCATACTTTCACTTTTAACCTATATGCATTTTTGTATTTAAAATTAGTTTTTTATACATAGTATATAGGCAGATCTTCCTTTGTGATCCAGTCTGACAATCTCTGCCTAATAATTGGATTATGTAGACCATTTAAATTTGATATAATTTTTTACTTTATTGGGATTAAATCTATCACCTTGTTAGTTATTTTGTATTTTTTCTGTATATTCTCAGTTACCTTTTTCCTTTTCTTGCTTTTTTTTTGGATTACGTGAGTATTTTTCAGGATTCCATTTCATCACCACTACTGCTACCTTCCTTTGTTTTATTTTTCAGTGCTTGCCCCAAGGTTTATAATATACATCTTTAACTTACCGTAGTCCATCTTTAAGTAGTATTATATCACTTCATGTATAATGTAAGAGCCTCAAAACAATATACTTATATTTCTATTCTCCTGTCTTTTATAATACTGTTGTCAAACATTTGACCTTGATATATGTTATCGATCCCAAAATATAGTTCTATTAATTTTGCTTTAAAAATCAATCATTTCTTGGGGCATCTGGGTGGTTCAGTTGTTTATGTGTCTGCCTTCAGCTCAGGTCATGATCCCAGGGTCCTGAGCTCTCTGCTCAGCAGGGATTCTGTTTCTCCCAATCCCTCTACCCCTTCCCCCATTCAAGCTCTCATGCGCACACACTCTCTCTCTCTCTCAAATAAATAAATAAAATCTTTAAAAAAATCAATCATCTCTTAAAGACACTTAAAAATAATAAGACGTTGTCTTTTATAATTACCCACACATTTTTCATTTCTTGCACTCTGAATTCCTTCATTTTTGTATATAGATCCAAATTTCCATCTAATTAATGTCCTCTAGCTAAAGAGTATTCTTTAAAACTCTTGTGGTTCAGCTCTGTTGGCAAAACAGTCTCTCAACTTTCATATTTCTTTACATTGCCTTTATTTTTGAAAGATATTTTTCTGAGTATAGAAACTGTCTAGGTTGAGAGTTTTTCTCAGTACTTTAAAGATGTTGCTCCACTCTTGCTTAGCTTGCATCGTTTCTGACAGGAAGTCTGTTGTCATTCTTATTTTGTTCTTCTGCACATAATATGTCTTCCCCCTCCCCCAGCTGCTTTCGGGGTTTTCTTTTTATTACTGGCTTTAAACAATTTGTTTATAATGTGCTCTTGTATAGTTTTCTTCATGTCTGGGTTCAGTAGGCTTCTTGGCTCTGTAAGTTTGTACTTTTCATCAAGTTTAAAAAATATTTAGGGGGGCCTCTGGGTGGCTTAGTTGGTTAGGCATCTGCCTTTGGCTCAGGTCATGATCTCAGGGTCCTGGGATAGAGCACCATGTCGGGCTCTCTGCTCAGCGGGGAGTCTGCTTCTCCCTCTTATTCTCCCTCTGTGCTCTCTCTCTCTCTCAAATAAATAAATAAAATCTTTAAAAAATTTTTTTAAATAAAAAATATTTAGGAAATATTTCTTCAAATATTTTCCTATTCCTTCTTTCTTTCCTTTCTTTTGGGATTCCAAAATGTCAAATGTCTCAATATTTCTCACCAGTCATTGATTTTCCTTTCACTTTTTCTAGGCTTTAAAAGAATTTCTGTTTTATTTTAGGAGTTTCTAGTGCTGTGTTTTCAAGTTCACTGCAATATCCAATCTGCTGTTAATCCTATTCATTATAGTTTTCAAGTATAGTGTTTTTCATTTCTAAAATTTCCATTTTGTTCTTTTTTTTTGGTCTTTCCTTTCTCACCTCATCATGTGCATGTTTTCCTTAATGTCCTTGACCATATTTATAAGATTTATAAGAACTGCTTTGATGTCCTTGTCTGCTAATTCCATCACCATCTGTATTATTTTTGGGTTGGTTCTATTGATTAATTTTTTGTTATGAGTCATATTGCCCTGCTACTTTGAATGCCTGTTAATATTTTTATTGGATACTGGATATTGTGAACTTTACATTATTGGGTGCTGGGTTGTGTTGCATTCACTTAGTGTGGAACTTTGTTCTGGCATGCAGTTAAGTAGCTTCAGATTAGTTTGACCCATTTAAGGCTGGCTTTTAATCTTTGCTAGGGCAAAGGCAGAGAGGCTGTTAGTCTAGGGCTAATTTAGCTCCACTTCTAGGAAAAGCACTCTCTGAGCTCTGTACCCAAAGCCCATTTATTACAAGGTTTCTCCCTTCTAACTGGTGGGAAAGTGGTCTATTCCCAGTCCTATGTGATCTTGGGAATTTTTCAGCCTTCTCTCTGATGGTTCTTTCTCAAACTTTTTCTGCCAAAAAATTGAGAGGATCTCTATGTACATATCTGGATCTTCCTCTCTCTCTCTTTCTCCCTTACACACACACACACACACACACACACACACACAC
>NW_027758386.1:0-299 GCF_054177405.1 Leptonychotes weddellii
GTTTGTTTTTCTTTTCCCCACACTGTAAAGCAAATGGTGACTCTACCTTAAAATCATACCCAGAATGTGAAACTCCTCTTCACTTTCATTGTTCATAGTAATCAGACTGAGCCTATCAGAACGTAGTCAGATTCCCATCACTCCTCTGCATAAAAATCTTCCATGACTCCCTTTTCACTTAGAGGAAAAGCCTTCAAGGCCCACTCTACCTGGTGGGTGTTACCTCTCCAACCTCATGGCCTCTGACTATCACCTGCCCTCCTTCTGCTGCAGCCACACAGTGACCTCCTTGGGGGTCT
>NW_027758387.1:0-299 GCF_054177405.1 Leptonychotes weddellii
AGACCTTGCCTCTTCTAGAATTCACCTCCAACCCTGGCCCAGCAGGGATTGCTCCCTCCCTAGCCCTTCCAACCTGTCCCATCCTGTTAGGGGCACCATTCAGCAGCCAAGCCTGAACAGTGCCCGAGACACAGGCTTTTCCCCGTTGGCTAAGAAATTTTCTAAGTTTTCTCAAGAAAATTTGCCGAGCCCCTTGGCTTTGTGGCTGCTAGGGAAGGCTCTCAAGGAAGACAGAGAAGCTGCCCGCGCTGCCAACGAGGCCTGACCTCGCAGGTGAGTTAGTGTGATCAAGGTTGGCC
>NW_027758388.1:0-299 GCF_054177405.1 Leptonychotes weddellii
AGCATAGGCAAAACTTTTCCAGATGTTTCAGTATAGATAACTGGCTGGTGAGCAGAAGTATTTGTTAGACGTAGCCAGATTTCAAAGTATGTGTTAAGAGTAAGAGAAGCAGAGAGGCGCCTAGGTGGATCAGTCAATTAAGCATCCGACTCTTGATCTCAGCTCAGGTCTTGATCTCAGGGTCATGAGTTCAAGTCCTGCATTGGGCTCCATGCTGGGTACTTAAAAAAAAAGAGAGGGAGAAAGAGAGAGAGTAAGATAAATAGAAACATAAGATGCATTAAATATGAGTGGTAAAT
>NW_027758389.1:0-299 GCF_054177405.1 Leptonychotes weddellii
CACACACACACTCTCACGCGCACACGTGCGTACACACACTGTCATGCACACCCACCCACCCACGCACACTCTCACACGCACCCATGTGCCCGCACACACGCACACTGTCACACACTCACACACCCACACGCACTCTCACACGCACACACACACTCTCACATGCACACATGCACACTCTCACACACACACACTCTTGCATACTCCGACATGCACGGGGTGGGGAGGGGGCCTGACGCCTGCTCGCCCTCCCCTTGTGCTGGGCTGAGATGCCTGTTCTGGGCGAGCTGCCCATCCTCATG
>NW_027758390.1:0-299 GCF_054177405.1 Leptonychotes weddellii
CCCTGCTGAGCAGGGAGCCCGATGTGGGACTCGATCCTGGGACTCCAGGATCATGACCTGAGCCGAAGGCAGTCGCTTAACCAACTGAGCCACCCAGGCGCCCCATCATGACTCAGTTTTAACAATTACACCTGCACAGCACTCAAAATACTTCCCCACCACCATTGAGAGATCCTCAGCACAAGTCAGCCAGTGGGGAGCCCAGTGCCAGAAACCATTTTAGCCCATTGTTTTGATCACTCACTTTTGGCACTAGCAGTCATATGTGGAGTTTCCCAAGAAACAGACATCAAAATGAA
>NW_027758391.1:0-299 GCF_054177405.1 Leptonychotes weddellii
GGAAGATTCATTGTCCTCGAGCTGGCCTTCCACATTTCCAGCCCACATCTTTGTCCTGCGGTACCATCCCCGGGGACACCTGTCACTGTCATCCTTAGACGTCTATACCACGGTCCCCCACCATGGCCCAGGGTACAGCTCTCCTTCCTACCATGTTTTCCCCAAAGCGCCATCAGCACTTCCACCTTGAACCCCTGCTCTGGCCACTCAGCACCTGAGCTTCTGCTACCTCTATTAGCTCTGGTTAGTTCCTGCAGGCTTCACGGTGCTTGACGCCCCCCTCATGGGCCTTTCTTATG
>NW_027758392.1:0-299 GCF_054177405.1 Leptonychotes weddellii
GAGCCAAGAGCCCGATGTGGGGCTCAATCCTAGGACACCAGGATCTTCAACCTGAGCCGAAGGCAGATGCCCAACCATCTGAGCCACGCAGGTGCCCCCATAAATAAAATCTTTAAAAAAAAAAAACCTCTCTCAAAAGGGAAGAAGTTAACCTTGCCCTCATGAGAGAGCATTTTTAAGTATTTTTAAGATGGAAAAATAAAAAGTAATAAAAATTGATGGGAAAGATTATTAAATTTAACTAATAATGACATAATCACAAAACTAAAACAAATATTTTCATTGAAAACATTTTTAGT
>NW_027758393.1:0-299 GCF_054177405.1 Leptonychotes weddellii
ATGTACAAAACCTACACCAAACAGTACATTTAAATATGAAATGTTGAATGCTTTTCCCTCAAGTTGGAAAGAAAACAAAGTTGCCTATGAACACCATTTCTATCAACAATGTACCTGGGGTCAAAGAAGTTCAGTAAAGGAAGAGAAGGAAATAGGAGCTATAAGGATTGGAAAGGAAGAAATAAAGCTGTTATTATTCATGGAGAATATGATTGAGTGCTTAGAAAATTCAGAAGAATCTATACACTATTAGAATTAATAAATGAATTTATTGGGAACTATGAGAAAAAAATCAGTTT
>NW_027758394.1:0-299 GCF_054177405.1 Leptonychotes weddellii
GCCACCTGAAGGCATGGTCATGTTAAGGTGAAACTGGAAGAAGTGGCTCTCAGGACAGAGTTGCTCTGTGGGATCGAGCAGTGACTGTGTCATGACCCCGCAGGACGCTCCACCAGCCTCCCAGCTGCAAGCATTCACCTGGCCCTCAGATTCTGTTACCAGCAGTTCCAAAATCTGGATATGTTTTTTTTTTTTTTTTAAAGATTTTATTTATTTATTTGAGAGAGAGAGAATGAGAGAGAGAGAACACCTGAGAGGGGATAGGGTCTGAGGACGAAGCAGACTCCCTGCCGAGCAGG
>NW_027758395.1:0-299 GCF_054177405.1 Leptonychotes weddellii
TCAACTCTGTCAGAAAACATGCACTATGTCCACAATAGCCAAATTATGGAAAGAGCCAAGATGTCCATCAACAGATGAATGGATAAAGAAGATGTGATATATAGATAGATAGATAGATAGGTAGATAGATAGATAGATACACACACACACACACACACAGACACACACACACTAGAATATCATGCAGCCATCAAAAAAACAAAATCTTGTCATTTGCAATGACGTGGATAGAACCAGAGGATATTATGCTAAGCTAAATAAGTCAATCAGAGAAAGACATGTATCATATGATCTCACTG
>NW_027758396.1:0-4172 GCF_054177405.1 Leptonychotes weddellii
AAAAAAAAAAAAGTATTCTACAGTTTTATGAACACTGCAGATAAATCGAAATACAGCTAAAAGTAAAGCTCTAGTATATCATTTTCAAGAGATAGCTTCTAAATCAAATCTTAAGAGTAATAATACTAGCATGGAGGCAAAGACAGAAGAGAATCTCTTCTTAAAAATAATTAATTGTGATAATAAAATCTCATCATTAAGCTAAACATATATTCTTTCTTTCATCTAGTTTTCCTGATAGGAAATGCCATTTATAAGTTACTTCAAAAGAGAACTCAAATCATATTCTGAGTCATCCATGGTGAACAATAAAACTTTTATTCCTAGAAGCTCTATTCTCTTTAAATGAAAGCAATCTTAAAAGTAGTCAACACCTAGAATGAAATGAATATTCAACACACATGGCAGTCTTCAGAACTGTCATCTTGGGAAAGGCCAGTTAACAAATCGTATTCCACACAACAATGCGGGCTGATTTTTAAATGTATTGTGTAAGTTGCAAAATGAAATGAGAGAATCAGATTTCCAACTCAAGATCAGATTTCCAAATTTCCCTCATTAACAAGATACACAAATGCATAACTTTATAGCATTAAGAATGGAACTAACTTTACATGAAATGGAGCCAAATGAATGCTATTGAACATCCATAATGATCATTTTCCACGAAGTTAAATACTTATAATCATGAGGTTTGATTAACATGCTCTGGTTTCTTGCATGCCATGTTATCATTATAATCAGAAAACTGGAAGAAATTTTCTTCAATTAAGTATAAAACATGATCACACTTAGGAAGAAAACATGTTTCACTGCCACTTATATAGTTAGGATTATAAATACATATGAATATTTTCATCATAGAGGAAATCAGATTATTTAGCATCCTAATTTTTACAGCAGACTTAAATTTTCAAATCCTTTGAGATAAGTTCAAGGAATGCATTCTTAAAATAATACTATGCATACTCAATGCTTTGTTTTTCACAATTACTTGACAACATGTTTTGTAGTTTTTCCCTTTTGTTTTGTTCCTTTTCTTTGCTAAAATAATAGTCCAATGAGAAAGGGAAAATTACCCTATTAGTTTTCACCAGAAACATTTCTACTTCTATTTTCATCCCCTAATTTTTAATAATCAAACTAAAATATAATCTCTTAAATAGTATTGATACTAAATTTTATTTAACAGAATTAATGATGCTTTCTCAGCTGGAGATTAATAGGTTTTAATAAAAAGATCTAGCTTTTCTGATACTTACAGAAAAATATACTGGTCTGGATGCAACTGGTACCATGGAAAGAGCTTTTTTTTTTTTTTTGGTGTAATTATTCTTCTACCTACTACATGTAAATGAAACACTTCGGTTATTTTTTACCTCTCCAATTGCTTGCATTCACATGAGGACAGTGTCTGTAATTTAGTGACCTGCTTGTACATTATCAGTAACTCACATACACACTCCCACACATTTCACAGGTTAAACTATCCATTCATATTAAATGATGGCCCCTATGCTAGTGAATTCAGTAAGTTTGGTAAACTTACAGCTTTACCTTAAGGTCTGCAATATAAAATGTTGGCTAGGGACGCCTGGGTGGCTCAGTCATTAAGTGTCTGCCTTTGGCTCAGGTCATGATCCCAGGGTCCTGGGATAGAGCTTCGCATTGGGCTCCCTGCTCAGCGGGGAGCCTGCTTCTCCCCCTCCCACTCCCCCTGCTTGTGTTCCCTCTTTCGCTGTCTCTCTCTGTCAAATAAATAAAATCTTTAAAAAATAAAATAAAATAAAATGTTGGCTAAACCCAAATGGCCCCCTTTGCCTTAAATTCCTCCTATGATTTCATTGAAACAGTTTGTCCTACCTGAATGACACCATTAGAAAGTCCAAGTATTTTGCTCCAAATCACTCCACACCAGTCTTGTACCAGAAATTCCAATGAATAGAGAATTTTTATTATCAAAAATGATGTCAAATAGAATTCAAAAATTCTAAGCAAAAATCATTTATATTATAATTTGATAAAAGAAAGCCTTATGAAATCTTCCTATGAAATGACTTACTTCTATAGATTCAAGGTTGCATATGTATTTTTTATTAGTTGCTAAGTGGTACAAAGCACTAATTCCAACAGTACATTCCATAAAATGTAAAGTGCTGTGATAGGAAGGTTATCCAAGAACCATAAAAAAATAAGTCGCACTACAGTGCCTCTTATAAGGGCTTCACATAGAATTATATGAAATATATAGCTGCCTCTATAGTTGAACTAAGAGACTAAGACTAAGTAAGTCTGTTCATATTAACATGCTCAGAAAAATAACATTTTACATTAATGTAAAAGATTCCTAAATTTGTCAGATCTGATATGTTCTAGGTCATATCACTTAAAAGTTTGCTTTAAAGAGAAATCATATTGTGAGAATTAAAAGGCAGATGCAAAAAACAAAACAAAAAACCCACAATTCCAAATCAGAGCTTTAAGTCTTATGCTCATTTTGCTAAAAACAAACAAAAAAACAAAAACAAAAAACAAAAAATGAACATGTGAGAATTTATTTCAAACAGCCTACTTTCTGAAAAACCTACATTACAAAAATCAAGTCCAACATCGGCAACAGGAACATAGCTAGAAATGTAAGGCATATTCCTGGTTCCTGAGTGTCAACCTTTAGGGATGACTGCATTTCATCAGACTGGACACACTGTAGCATATAAAAAGGTTTACAACTCCTAATACATTTCCTGCACAAAAATAATATACAACAGCATCAGCTAGTAACTTTTTAAACTGCTTCACGGAATAAAACACACCTTCCTCTGAAAGCAAGTTCAGTGTCCTAGTTGCTACCTGGTAGCCAAGATAATATAAAGTTCACCCATGCTCTCTCTTCTAGACTGTGCTCTGAACACTATCAAAACACATTTAAAAATAGGAGCTATCCAACCAATAGAAGGTATCCATCTCATCCTTAATTTGTTTTTGTTTTCTTCCAAAATCTATCCTATTGGATTTTTCTCATTCCTTCTCCTAGACAGAAAAGGACCTGTATTTAAATGTAGGAGCCCAGATTATAAGTGAATCCTGAAATTATTTAAAGTATCATAAAAACCTAGCAAGCACTTTAGACCACTTGGAAAATCATCGTTCTGTTAGTATATATTACCTCAGGAGTTCATCTGAAGTTAACAGTGGTACCCCAGAGCAAGCACACTGTTTCGGAACCTGAGGAATTCTGCCAGCCATGTGCACCAAGAGTCAACGATATAAAGAAGCCCCAACATCACTGGGCTCACCAGGTGGCTACTATGCTGGATGCTCCAACATGCATTATCTAATTAGATTCTCACACCACTTTTATTAGGGAAAGCTGAAAAATAAATAAGAAAGCCGACAAACCCTCTTTCTAAAAAAGACAGCACAGATACCTGAAATCAATCTCGACTCAACAGAGATCTACTTTCAGAGTATCATTTTCTGGATAACACAGGGGAAAAAAGAATTGAAATCCCTGGATTATTTTCCATAAAAATGAGTATCAGTTGAGAAAGAATACTGTGAGGCAAATTATGAAATCTCTAAATTTCACAATATATAAAATGCTTAACGATTTTAACCATGCTTTTAATTTTCTCAATTCAAAATATATCTCAGACAATGCTTTCTTGCAATCATATGTATGGCTTCCTGTCTACTTGGTTCAATGAAATTAAGGATGAGTGTTTGAGAGTTACAAATCTTTACCTATTGAAATCTTCCCTGTTAAAATCTGTATCTATTTATTCTGATACATCATGTTTAAAGCTAAATCCATTCCTTTTCACAGTTATTTGTCAGCACCACCACCACCAGGACGAGTAAAACAAAAACCAAACCTAGAAGAAGCTATACCAAAAACTAATCCCAGGGATCATCCAGGTGCTTTCTGTTCATTTTCTTTTTCTTTCTTCCTTCCTTTCTTCCTCCCTCCCCCCCTCCCTCCCTCTCTCTTTCTTTCTTTCTCTCTTTCTTTCTTTTCTTCCTCTTTTTCTCCTTCCTTCCTTTCTTCCTTCTTCCTACCCTCCCCTCCCTTCCCTTCCTCTCCCCTACCTCCCCCCCTCCTCTCCTCTCCTCTCTTCTCCTTTCTTTTTAGTGTAGGAGAGAAAGCCACTGAATTTCAAAAAATATATATG
>NW_027758397.1:0-299 GCF_054177405.1 Leptonychotes weddellii
TCAACTCTGTCAGAAAACATGCACTATGTCCACAATAGCCAAATTATGGAAAGAGCCAAGATGTCCATCAACAGATGAATGGATAAAGAAGATGTGATATATAGATAGATAGATAGATAGGTAGATAGATAGATAGATACACACACACACACACACACAGACACACACACACTAGAATATC
Source organism: Leptonychotes weddellii (assembly GCF_054177405.1). Classification (NCBI taxonomy): domain Eukaryota; kingdom Metazoa; phylum Chordata; class Mammalia; order Carnivora; family Phocidae; genus Leptonychotes; species Leptonychotes weddellii. The sequence continues at coordinate 182 of NW_027758397.1, forward strand.
ATGCAGCCATCAAAAAAAACAAAATCTTGTCATTTGCAATGACGTGGATAGAACCAGAGGATATTATGCTAAGCTAAATAAGTCAATCAGAGAAAGACATGTATCATATGATCTCACT
>NW_027758398.1:0-299 GCF_054177405.1 Leptonychotes weddellii
AGGAAGCACAAAAGGACAAAGTAAATGTCACGCTGGTCAAAACAATCGAGCTGACACAGCCATAAAAATAGGAACCAGCCACCAACTGAATGCAGAGACTAGTTGACATCTGGACAGAGTAGAGGAGTGGGTTGCAGATGGCAATGAAGCGGTCATAAGCCATGGCTGCCAAGAGAAATCCCTCAGCCACAATGAACAAAGCAAAGAGAAAGAGCTGGGTCACACAGCCTGCAAAGGAGATGGACTTGCTCTCAGACCAGAAGTTGATCATAGCCTTGGGTGCAATAACAGAAGAATAG
>NW_027758399.1:0-299 GCF_054177405.1 Leptonychotes weddellii
TGTAGCAATTGTGTGCGTTTGTTTATACCCTCTGTTTGCAGATTTCCATTCTGATCCTCCCCCAGAGAAAGATACTTTATGCATAAGAATGTTTACTGTTGGGCGCCTGGGTGGCTCAGTTGGTTAAGCGACTGCCTTCGGCTCGGGTCATGATCCTGGAGTCCCGGGATCGAGTCCCGCATCGGGCTCCCTGCTCGGCAGGGAGTCTGCTTCTCCCTCTGACCCTCCTCCCTCTCATGCTCTCTGTATCTCATTCTCTCTGTCTCAAATAAATAAATAAAATCTTTAAAAAAAAAAAA
>NW_027758400.1:0-299 GCF_054177405.1 Leptonychotes weddellii
GGGGTGCCTGGGTGGCTCAGATGTTGAGCGTCTGCCTTCGGCTCAGGTCATGATCCCAGGGTCCTGGGATCGAGCCCCGCATCGGGCTCCCTGCTCAGCAGGAAGCCTGCTTCTCCCTCTCCCACTCCCCCTGCTTGTGTTCCCTCTCTCGCTGTGTCTCTCTCTGTCAAATAAATAAAATCTTTAAAAAAAAAAAAAAAGAAAGACATACCTTCTCATAGTTTACCTTACAATCTTTAACATAAATTATCAGAGTGACTTTTACTCTGAACAGTAAAAATTAGGTTATCGGGTGGATT
>NW_027758401.1:0-299 GCF_054177405.1 Leptonychotes weddellii
AAGGTCAATTTCAGGGCTAATAACCAACCTATTATTCTTTTTTTTTTCCCCAAAGATTTATTTATTTGAGAGAGAGGAAGAATGTGAGTGGGAGGGGGCAGGCGGATGGGGCAGAGGGCAAGACTCTTCAAGCAGACTCCCTGCTGAGCACGGAGCCCCACGCAGGGCTTGATCCCACGACCCGAGCAGAAACCCAAGAGTCAGATGCCTAACCAACTGAGCCACCCAGGTGCCCCCAACTATTATTCTTGAGTCAACATCAGTGTTAGGAAAACCCCCTAACCATAAACATACACATA
>NW_027758402.1:0-299 GCF_054177405.1 Leptonychotes weddellii
GAGGCGCCTGGGTGGCTCAGTCGTTAAGCGTCTGCCTTCGGCTCAGGTCATGATCCCAGGGTCCTGGGATCGAGCCCCGCATCGGGCTCCCTGCTCTGCGGGGAGCCTGCTTCTCCCTCTCCCACTCCCCCTGCTTGTGTTCCTGCTCTCACTATCTCTCTCTCTGTCAAATAAATAAATAAATAAATAAATAAATAAAATCTTAAAAAAAAATCTTGCCCGTTTAAAAGAAAATCGCAAACAAAAACAAAAGCAAAAAATCTCTGTGCCAAAAGGCTTTCAGGAAAACCAAATGCAAA
>NW_027758403.1:0-299 GCF_054177405.1 Leptonychotes weddellii
TGGGTGGCTCAGTTGGTTAAGCGACTGCCTTCGGCTCAGGTCATGATCCTGGAGTCCCTGGATCGAGTCCCACATCGGGCTCCCTGCTCGGCAGGGAGCCTGCTTCTCCCTCTGACCCTCCCCCCTCTCATGTGCTCTCTGTCTCTCTCATTCTCTCTGTCTCAGATAAATAAATAAAATCTAAAAAAAAAAAAAAAAAGAAACTCAAAATTTTCTGCTTCTAGCCCCTGCTTGCAGATTTTATTCTTTAGATACTTGAAGTATGAGTAAGATAGTTCTCATTCAAACATAATACGAGG
>NW_027758404.1:0-299 GCF_054177405.1 Leptonychotes weddellii
AATCCTGTGGAATAAATTGAGAGATGGCCGCAGGCATGAACTAGAGGGGGATGTGGTGGTCTTCGTCTTGGAGTCACTGTCCTGGTTCCCTTATTAACTACATGGGCCAGTCAAGGAGACTTTTAAGTATCAGAGTCCTTATTTGTGGAATGGGCAGATAATATCTTCCTTGGAGGGAGGTGGTGAGGAGGCTCCATTGCGTGGGGCAGACGGCCTGGGGTCAGATCTCTCCTTTGCTGGTTACTGGCTCTGTGGCCATGAGCAGTTACTAAATGTCTCTGGGCCTCAGGATCCTCTCC
>NW_027758405.1:0-299 GCF_054177405.1 Leptonychotes weddellii
TATAGGTGGAAAAAAATAGAAGACAGGAACATGTTTATAGGTTATAAAAAATACTTCAGCTTTGGGGTGCCTTGGTGGCTCAGTTGGTTGAGCGTCCAACTTTTTTTTAAATTTTATTTATTTATTTGACAGAGAGATGGAGAGAGAGCACAAGTAGGCAGAGAGGCAGGCAGAGGGAGAGGGAGAAGCAGGCTCTCCGTTGAGCAGGGAGCCCGATGTGGGGCTTGATCCCAGGACCCTGGGATCATGACCGAAGGCAGCTGCTCAACCGACTAAGCCACCCAGGTGCCCCAAGCATC
>NW_027758406.1:0-299 GCF_054177405.1 Leptonychotes weddellii
CTCTTCTGACAGTTGGGACCCTGAATGGCATCTGGGACCTGCCTCGCTTCCCTGGCTGGTCAGGCTCAGCTTGCAACCACGCACCCCGCGCCTGGCTCCAGGAGCTCACACCTTGTGGGGCATTTTTGACTATTAGATGCTGCTCCAGAAAAGGCTGTTCTCTGGATAGAAGATTAGGAGAAAAAGGATGGGGGGGGGGGGCGTTACACAAAACCCATTTAGAACCAGGGATTTCATCCCGACCAGTTCCGGAACAGGATGATCTTTCTGGTACAGGTGCAAGAAAACATTTTTCTATG
>NW_027758407.1:0-4172 GCF_054177405.1 Leptonychotes weddellii
TTGACAGAGAGAGACACAGCAAGAGAGGGAACACAAGCAGGGGGAGTGGAAGAGGGAAATGCAGGCTTCCCACCAAGCAGGGAGCCCAATGTGGGGCTTGATCCCAGGACCCTGGGATCATGACCTGAGCCGAAGGCAGACGCTTAACCGACTGAGCCACCCAGGCACCCCTTCTGATAATTTTCTTAAGTACAAATACATTATGGGTTATGGAGTATCTACATTCTAGCCTACCACTCTGGGCAAACTTTGTTTTTTATATTACCCTCCTTATCTATAACACAAATTTGCTCATGAATTTAATGGAATCTAGATAATATAACATTATTTCTTCCTCCTTGCTTTCATCAATTCCTCAGTGCATGCACAGAATACTACTTAGGAGTAACTATAAGCATACAGAAAGGCAAGCAGATGACAATCTATAAGATGGATTTTTCTCTCATTTCAAATCCTAGGACTGTGTCTTGAAACACCTCTGTTTCTGAAGGAAAGGGCCAGGCAACTACTATAACCCTGTCTTTGTTGATTACCTGTCACTCACCCTTCCAGTTCACCCTGTCCTCAGACCTGGGGGGATTCCTGTATGGACTACATCAAAAGCAGAGCAGAAAGAGGAAGGAGAGGGAGATCAGGGTATTTCATTTTCTGGTTTTTCTCTCAGTGGGGTGGTCTTGGGCTGGCTGGGTCCCTCCACTGAGTGTCAGTCACTGCTTTTCCCAAGGCAGACATCTCTACAGGACTGTCTCCTTCCAGATTTGGATTTGCTTCCTCCCCTCACCTCTTCAGGCTGGAGGTAGTAATTGCTTCACTGTTACTCAACAGTTACTCTATCTAATGTAAATAGTCCATCTCTTATAATCCTGACCATGTTATGTCTTTTTGTTGGAAAGTGGCCCCAGGAAACAGATCCTCAAAATGAGACCGAAGTTATTCTAAAATGAAGGGATAATCTCTATAGTGGAAAGAAATGGGACCACTGGAAATGTATTTCACATTATCAAGATTCATGATTATACAAATTCGATGAAGAGCAGGATGGGACATACAGTAGTGTGGTGGTTAATTTTGGCAATTTGACCACGGGGTACCCAGATCATTGATTTAACATTATTCAGGGTGTGCCTGTGAAGGTCTTTCTGGATGAGATTAACATTTGAATCAATAGACTGAGTAAAGCAGATTATCCTCCCTTGAAGTGGGGGGCCTCATCCAATCCATTGAAGACCTGAAAATAACAAAAAGGCAGAATAAGGCAGAATTTGTTCTCTCTGCCAGTCAGCTGGGACATCAGTCTTCTCCTGCCTTCAGACTCAGACTGCAATTTACACCATTGGTTCTCCTGGTTCTCAGGCCTTTGGACTCAGACTAGAACTATACAAAATAGCTCTCCTGAGTTTTCAGCTTGCTAAATGCATGTCTTGGGACTTCTCAGTCTCCTTAACCATGTAAGCCAATTCCTTATATCTATCTTTATCTCTTGATTCTGGTTTTCTGAAGACCCAGATTGATACAGGTGGCTATGGCACTTAACTGCTATGAAAACAAAAGTGACTGCAGACGGCAGACTCATCTGAATTCTTTAGTGCCCTAGAGAATATACAGGAAAAGGAAAAGAAAAAGGAAAAGCTATAAATATAACTTTGCTTCTGGCCATAAAAGAGTAACAGGAACAGGACTGACCCCCTAAACACCACCACCACCACCACCCAATATACACATACTTTAAAAAACTGGAGAAAACATGTAAAAGTATGTTTTCAGACATGCCACAATAGGCAGGAGGACCATAATCCCTGAAAGGGAAACAAGAAAATGAGTCCTATGACTGCTACGGTATACTGCCCTAGCAGCAGTTTCCAGGCTGTAGCCCAGGGAGGGGAAATTCAAACAAAGCCCAGTAAGCTTGCTGAGTTGAGACAACAGAATCAAAGTCAGGTGAAGCAAAGGCATCTAGAATTTATATGGCAGAATATCAGAGAGGAGGGAGCAACACAAAGAGAGAACTTGAGAGAACCACAGAGGACACCTGTGGAGTCTCTGGCTGAGTATTTGTCTGCACAGGAGTGAGAGAAAATTCCACAGGACTGGGGAAAGAATCAGTGGAGAGCTGTACACTGTACAGTGCCCCCAAATCGCACACAGCTGGAATGTTTCCACCAGCCAAAGAGGAAAGATCTCATGGTAGAGTCCTCAGAAAGGTATTGCTATAGTACTGAAGTATATTAGCCGTAGCCTAAAGACTGTTCTGGACCCACCCAAGCAAAGTTTAAAAGAATCAAACAGATTAGAAGTAACTGATCTGCATACAACAGGAATTAGCAAACTTTTTCAGTAAAGGACTACATATGCTTTTGTATATGGATGGACCTCTTGAAGTGGGCAGAGTGTGTCAAGATATTCATGACAGTTGAGACAGAACAAAATTAAAGAAGAAGTAAATACTTGGGGAGACCCTGCCAACTATCTTCCCCAAACCATTCCCATTCATTATATAAACAAACTAAGGCTAGGAAAGTTTAACACAACTTGCCCAAAGTACACAAAGGTAATAATATAAATTACAGTCAGGATCTGACTGCAAGTCTCTTAGACTCTAAAACCCTACTATATCTTATTGCCTACCTTCAAATAAGTCTTGCTCTCTGAGTCTAACAGATAAATTTCATCAAATCATGCTATCAACTGAATTAATGCATTTTCTGTTGCTATTGACCACTTGTAATAATAGGGAAAAGCAGTTAACATGTATTAAGAACCCTTAAATTTATCATCTCACTTATTTTTCATACTGCCTTCAAAGTTGTGGAACTTGCCCAGGAGTACACAGCAGTAAGTACTGCCATGGGAACTGGGGGTTGGGTCACTCTGAACCAAAGTCCAAGATCTTTCTACCACATCACACGTCTTTTTTTTTTTTTAAGATTTTATTTATTCATTTGAGAGAGAGAGAGAGAGAGAGAGACAGAGCACAAGCAGGGGGAGAGGCAGAGGGAGAAGCAGGCTCCCCACTGAGCAGGGAGCCTAACATGGGACTCAATCCCAGGACCCTGGGATAACGACCAAGCTGAAGACAGACGCCTAACCAACTGAGACACCCAGGCGGCCACGCATCACACTGTCTTAACAGAAGCACAAATGACAGTCCTCAGATTGGCCCAAAGAAAAGGAGTACAAGAAAAACTATGTCCCAAACCACAGAAAGGGAAAAGGGAATATAAAAGGGAAAAGGGAATGAACAGAGTTTGAGAAGGAAAAACGGTAATTGAGAAGTACGACGCGTTCTCTTTGTACCTTAGCATGTATCATTTCCCCATTTCCATTAAGGTACAATTTAATTCTATCATATTCACGGAGCCATTCTCCACCTCCCCAGCCCTCAATCTTACCCTCACTGGTCTCCTATGTATCATTTAAATCAATTATGTGATAGTATAAAATACATTATATTGCTATTTCTGAGTGTTTTATTAATCAGGTTACAAGCAGCTTGAGGACAACTTTTATATCTTACAGTCTAGGCTCCAACATGAATGCAGTGTCTGTGTTGATGATAATCATATTCAAGTATTACAGTTCTGAAAAATTATTTAGAAGTTTTTTAAAAACAGGTTATCGGTTCCAGGCATCTTAATGCCAGGAGAGTAAACAAAATAAATGGAGAGGAAAGAACTAGTTCAAATCTCTACAGGATTTGTTTACAAAGTGCCACATCTAAAATATTATTTCCAGACTTCAGACATAAACTTTAAAGCACTCACTTATACACCATTTTTTTTAAAGGAAGGAAAAAAATGAGGCCAATAATTTTGTGAAATCTGTAATAAGAATTACTAAATTAGAACGTAAGACTTCTGACTTCTGGTTAAAGAACTTTCCATTAAATCAACAGTTCTCCAAGTATGGTCACGGCCCTCTGGAGATCCCCAAGAATCTTTGATCCAAGAGGGTAAAACTATTTTCATAAAAATATTAAGATATTACTGTCTTTTAACTGAGTAGACTTGTACTGATGGTCCAAAAACAATAGTAGGTAAGACTGCCAGCACCTTAGCAGAAATGAAGGCAGTGGCAGAACCACACTATATTTAATAGTCATCATATTCTTTGTTCTTTGGGTGTTGAGTTTGATGAGTTCTTTATAGATTTTGGATACTAGCCCTTTATCTGAT
>NW_027758408.1:0-299 GCF_054177405.1 Leptonychotes weddellii
ACACATTATTGCATGTCTGGACTTCATCTTTGAGACAATTCTATCTTTATCTGACATCCAGAGGGACAATTGTTTCTAGAACTGAAAGGCAAGTGAGAGACTATTGTGCAGGAAAATTGCTCATAAACAGAGAGAGAGGCTCGGTCCTCCCCCGTAGTCAGCACTGACTTCTGTGTGTGCAGATATGAGGAATGCTCATTTACAAATGGCTCAGCAAGACAAGACTGCTCAGCAAGACCAGCTATGCATTCTAACTCTCCTTTCAGGTGACAGTTTTCCTGCACACAGTCTTGGTCTGG
>NW_027758409.1:0-299 GCF_054177405.1 Leptonychotes weddellii
ACACAGCAAATAAACATTAACCTTTCAAATAGCAATGTATTAGTGCATGAGAGAGTGAGAAGGGCAGGGACATCACAGAAAAAGTGGGGTATTTCTCGGGCACCACAATATGGGAAAGACAGTGCAACTGCAATGACAATTATACCATCAAGAAAGCCAACAATCCAGGAAGAAACAATCATAACACAACAGATTTTCTGGTTCATGAGAACTGAGTATCGTAATGGGTGACAAATGGCAACATAACGGTCATAGGCCATTGTAACCAACAGGAAACATTCTGCTCCAAGCAGGGACAC
>NW_027758410.1:0-299 GCF_054177405.1 Leptonychotes weddellii
TACTTGTACTTACTGGCCTTTGTCCCACATTTTTCCTTAAGCCCTTCTTTCCAGTTTATCTCTTAACTCAGGCAAATGGAAACTAAAACCACCCCTGGAATGATAGCCACTGCCCTGACAAGACCTCCAGCCAGCTCAGACCACCCCAGCATCCACCCTTGCTGCAGAATCATGGCTTTGGAAATTATTCCTTGTGATCTTCTTATTTGTTACAAATAAAGTTTTCTTTGTGCAATAACTCAACCTGGTCCAGTTTTTGACTCACCAAGGAGCAAACTCACATTGGATTAGTTACATAA
>NW_027758411.1:0-299 GCF_054177405.1 Leptonychotes weddellii
CTCCGGGCCTGATAGTGGCTGTTCTTATATTCTTTCATAAGATGGCTCGGGGGCCTTATGTCAAGAAAGTTATGTCTTTTTTCCAGGGACACTTAACTCCTTCTGTTAACAGTTTTACATTAAATAATTATATAAATAAAGTAAAATAGAGTAGAGAAAAAAATCCCTTGCCACATCAGACTTAACATTTTGGTGGGAGACTGGTATATAATAAAAAGTAAATATTTGGTCTTTGTTTCCATTTCTTGGCATGAAGCTCCTGAAACCCTTGGAATTTCCTATGTGATAGGAGTGTCTTA
>NW_027758412.1:0-299 GCF_054177405.1 Leptonychotes weddellii
TTAATGTTCAGGCAACTTAAAAGATCACAGAAAAATGAGGATATGATTTAAAACCCAGGCTTATGTAACTTTGCTTTTAACCAGTATATTAGTCTTTTTTTTTTGTTGGCCTTCATCTTTTCTGTAAATTAGAAGATTTCAGTTGCTGACATTTGGAGTGTGCTATATGGCTGACTGAATCTGTGACTGTTTTAATGTGTAGGAATACAAATCTAGAGTAGATTAGAATATGAGAGCTGAAGCTGCTTCTGATTTCTAAATGTCTATCTTTAACAGTCCATGTGAAGACCAATGATGTG
>NW_027758413.1:0-299 GCF_054177405.1 Leptonychotes weddellii
GAGTCCCAGGAATGTGGGAGGTTGGGAGGTGTGAATGAAGAAGGTAAGAACCTTGAGGATATCTTGGGACTGGAATTCAAAGTAAAGCAAACAGAAAATACAAAGACACTGAGACAAGAATATACATGGAGAGGTAAAGGAATGGCCAAAAAGAGCATCATGATAAGAAATAAAAGTCATAGTAAAAATGGGGGGCCAGATGTAATGGGGCATTGTAGATTATTTTAAGAACTTTGGAATTTAAATGGAGTAGACTCAAAAGAAAAAAAATTTTTTTTTTCAAATAGTGGTTAGATATA
>NW_027758414.1:0-299 GCF_054177405.1 Leptonychotes weddellii
CAGGTCGGGGCACGTCTCTGCCCTTTGTGCTTCTAAAACCGCCAGCTGCTCCCAGTTCGTGTGCGCGCGACCCCGCCGGTCTGTTCCTCCACCCCGGGGACTGCCCTAAAGTCCTTTCCCGACGGCAGCGCGCGAGGCTGTCACTCACCAGCGGTGCAGGATCCCCACGGCCAGGCACCCTCCCCCCGCCGTTTATCCTCCGGTATCTGCCCGCAGAATCACGGCTCTCCGCTTCGTACCTCAAAACCAACCGCCTCCGATATTCTGTTTGTAGAGATCCAGATCTTCTTACATGTCAG
>NW_027758415.1:0-299 GCF_054177405.1 Leptonychotes weddellii
ATTCCCTGTGAGTGTGCATCCATTCCAATTCTAGGAGCACTTCAGACCGTGTTCATCAGGGTTAACTCCCTCAAGACTGCCTTCAGAAAGAAAAATAGGCTGAAGGGGCATGAGGGATGGTTATGAGTTGTTAGTAAAAAGAGGATGCCAAAATCAGCTTGTTGGAATTTATCCCAAGCTCACTGTGAGGCCTCAGTTCCGATGTGGCCAGCAAAATACACAACAAAATTAAGTATTCTCGGTATCCCCTCAGTCAAGCATCCAGATCACAGGAGTCTACAGCATCAGCTCTACCACAC
>NW_027758416.1:0-299 GCF_054177405.1 Leptonychotes weddellii
CTAATTCACATCTCAAATGGAAGATAATATGTAACATGAAATTTTCCCCCCTAAATTAGAAAACTTTGTATAGGTGAGCATAGGTGTGTATTTGTATAGATATGTGTATGTTTATGGTTAGGGGGTTTTCCTAACACTGATGTTGACTCAAGAATAATAGTTGGGGGCACCTGGGTGGCTCAGTTGGTTAGGCATCTGAATCTTGGGTTTCTGCTCGGGTCGTGGGATCAAGCCCTGCGTGGGGCTCCGTGCTCAGCAGGGAGTCTGCTTGAAGAGTCTTGCCCTCTGCCCCATCCGCC
>NW_027758417.1:0-299 GCF_054177405.1 Leptonychotes weddellii
TAAGCTGAGCATAGGACTCCAGGTCCCCAGGAACCCCGGAAGCCAGCAGAGAAAGCAGGGCAGTGGCCGTGGGCAATCTGCCCTGGGGCGGTGGGGGGAAACGGTCTGGTCTCCCGGCTCCTGGAGAGACTCTGCTGGACAATGAAAGAACGTGGCTGGGATTCTGCCTTCTTGACCACACGAGGCCCTCTGCAGTGCTGCCCCCGCAGTCTTGGGAATCCCCCCTGCTGGGGTGAGCCCCCCGAAAGTAACGGGGAAGTGCAAGGAGTCCGACTGGGGCCAACTTGCCCAGCGGTGCC
>NW_027758418.1:0-14018 GCF_054177405.1 Leptonychotes weddellii
GGCCATGTGCAAATGTTGTAGCATTATAGTTCAAGGTTTGGTTTTTGGCATATAATTGTCTAGGTTAGAATCCCCATTTGAGCACTTGCTGGTCAAATAGTGGTCCAACTATTTCACTTTTCTTCAAGGATGATAGTATCTACCTTTGTGGGCCATTGTGGGAATTCAGTGAGATAAAGGGATGCAGATACTGGATCGGTATTTTCCTTCCCATGCCACTTACAAATAAAGGCTGAAGTTCGACACTGGTCCACTGCAATTCAATTCAGAATGCTTTACACACCACCTCTGCGTGAAGGTGGAAAATGTCCACTGTCTCAGCATGAAGCTCATGCTGACATCACTTATTCTTCTAAAAGATAAAAGACAGAATAGTGTCACCTTCTATAGCTGAGCCTCTGAAAGAGTTTCCAGGCCAATATCTCTTTAGGAATTATAACTTTTCCCAAGGCTGAGAGAAGCAATCATTGAAACTTAATGGCAATATCTACTCAAAGCCTCCTGAGGGCTTAATCTCAAAGACTTTGCTCAGAAAAGCCTTCACAGAGATACATCCTATGAAGCTTTGAACCAAGGGACAAGCCTCACCCTAAAGAGATGAAGGCAATGGTTTTCCCAGCTTCTAGATGCATGGGACTCACTGGGAGAGCATCCATAGGCCTGGGGTGGCAGACGTGAATCTGCATTTCTAACAAGTTCCCAGGTAATTCTGATGTGGTTGGTAGGAGACCACTCTCTGAGAACCACTGGATTAATGAGAAACACAGCTCAGTAGAAGGGCCAAACTTATTTTAGAAGACTAAAATTGACAGGGATTTGCACATGTAACTCATTCTCCCTGGGGTAACATTACAGATATCTTACAGGAAAGAGTGCAATGATCTTTAGCACACCTTGCTCAAGAACGAAGGTCTTCAAGTTATTAACGCTCATCATTCCCATTTAGAACGGAAAATGTTACAAGGCTAGTACCCAGGAAATTTCAGGCCTCAATGGGAAGAGTTTCTCCCAAATCCTCCCAAATACCACTCCATATAAACCATCCGGACAGGATCACGGAATCCATTTGTCCTATAATTCTACATACACACTTCTTTCTACCCATGCTCTGAAGTTAAAGATTATGCCCCCAGCTCACTCTCATCTCCTCTGTGGATGGGTCCCTTCTTTCAGACTCAGAAGAGCAAGGCAACCACTGAACCACCAGTCATCTGCCAGTTCACAAGAGCCAGCTCATCTAGGAACTTCCCCCCATCCATGGGGGTGGGGGGGTGGGTAGGAGCCATGTGGCTCTACTTTCTACCATCTCTGACTAGACCAGGAATTAAGAGATCTGGCCCAAGCCAATCAGATCACTCCTGGGAATTTGAAAACAAGATTCAGAGACAGCTAGTCAGTATCCGAAATTAGCTTGACTGATCATTATGAGGTGGCCAGAATTCACCAGATAGCCTGAGGAGCAGAAGAAACTAATCTACAGGAGATAAAAGAACAAAGTGTGCATAGGTGGAAAGAGAATTGAGAAGCCTGTCCCTGTGGCATTCAAGACCCCAGCCTGTATCTCTTCCCGAGGCCTTCCTCGTCCCCTCCCTTGGTTTCCATGACACTTGACATCTTCTACATTATTTTCTCTTTTCTACTTAAGTTAGCTCCAGTCAGAATCACTCATTGATTCAGTCACCAGCTCTTATGAAGCACCCAAGCTGAGCCAGGTGCTGTCCTTGGTTCTAGAGAAATGATGGTGAAACAGCAGACCCATTCCTGATCCCATGGAGCTGACCTGCACTTTCGTGACCCAGGACATTTAGTATAGCCACTATACTTGCCCCAATAGAGAGAAATGTGCACACAGGAAGAAAAGTTATCAGAAAATATACCGAGTTTATTGAACAGCTACTATGTGCCAGGCTCCCTGCTAAGTGCTTCACATGCACCTTCTCTCAATGAGGCAGGTACCATTATCATCTGCATTTGCTCAAGGACTCACAGGATTCACACCTACGTGGTCTGGAATCTTCAGAGCCATGAAGAGACAAGAGGGAGAGAAAGGTCCAGAACAAAAGCAGACACTGAGGGAAGACACATGCACACACACACATATACAAACACACATTTGCACTCATATACACACCCACACACCGAATTCAGGCCAGCTACATCAGCACAGACTCGAGCATCCTCTTGTTCTTTATCAGATGCTGGCCTCTCTGCTTCATCTCCACCCTATTAGGAGACAAAAACCAACCCCTCCCTCTTCAGAAATAACCTTGAGGAGTAGTTGGGTTCTGTAATACTTTAATTGGACAAGAGTCTTCCAAATGTGCCCTCCTGAGAACAGCAGGGATGCATTTCCACCTGCCTTTTAGAAAATGTGCCCTCCCTGGATTGCATATGAATGCTCTTAAAGAAATGCCAGAGAATTGTTTTGAATGCTTTCCACCACCCGGTCAGCACTTACCCAGTGGATGCCTCCCTGGAACCCCATTCAGGATCCCTTTCACTTGTGACCCCGTCTGCTCCTTGCAAACCCAGGAGAGCAGGGAGCAGCTCGGACCCAGGTGGGCAGAAGTATGGCTCTCTCTTCCAACAGCCCCTCCCTGCCCAGGGTGGTGAGCAAAGCACTCAAGCCTGACCAAGGCTTTAGGACCTGCTGAGCCTGGAAAGGACACAGGATTCTAAGAGGCAAGAGATGGGGGAAGCAGAGTGCAGAGACCCACTGTGTGCACCTCATCTTCCTCCTCTGTAAAGCTGGGATCCTCCAATCTGCCCAGCCTAGAAACGGATACCATTCACTGAGCACAGGCACTCTGCTAAATACAGATGCACATTATTTTTAAAAACCCTAGTATGTACAGATGACTGTCCCATTTTATAAATGACAAAACTGAAGTTCCAAAAGATACAGATGCTTAAAAAAAAAAAAAAAAAAAGAGCAGGTTCACACGGCTAGTCATGGTTCACATAACTAGCAAAGGAGAAACTGTCACTTTCCAAATTCCACGCTCTTAGCCACTAGCTGGCCTCCCTGGACTTGTGTTTAAGCGAATAAAACTGGCTGGTGAAAGGAAAGGGCCAAGCCACCGGCTCATCTTCGTCTTCATAATGTGCCAGCATTTGGCCTGATCAGCTGGAACTGGCCTTCCTCACCTCCCCCCACCCCTGCCCACCCCTGAATTATCTCCCCACCCAGCGGCAGACTTCTTGGGACCATTTTCAGAATCCTAAGACAGGAGGCTTAACCCCAGAACACCTCAGCTGCCACCCAGCCCGGCAAGTTCACAGAGCTCTGCAACAAATGTGCTGGCAAATCTATATCCCATCATCGTGGCTAGAGATTTTTAAAAAAAGAAATCTGAGATGTGCTGAGGGAATGGGGAAGTGGGGAGCAGTATCAGAGTTTAGGCTTCCAGTGTTCTTGAAGGAACAATAGGAAACTTCTGCGGATGCCTGGGTGGCTCAGTCCTTAAGCGTCTGCCTTCAGCTCAGATCATGATCCCAGGTCCTGGGATGGAGCCCCGCATTGGGCTCCCTGCTCAGCGGGAAGCCTGCTTCTCCCTCTCCCTCTGCTGCTCCCCCTGCTTGTGTCCTCTCTCTGTGTCAAATAAATGAAAAGAAGGGCCACATGCACCCCAATGTTCATAACAGCAATGTCCACAATAGCCAAACTGTGGAAGGAGCTGAGATGCCCTTCACCAGACGAATGGATAAAGAAGATGTGGTCCATATATACAGTGGAATATTACTCAGCCATCAGAAAGGATGAATGCCCAACTTTTGCATCAACATAGATGGGACTGGAGGAGATTATGCTAAGTGAAATAAGTCAAGCAGAGAAAGTCAATTATCATATGGTTTCACTTATATGTGGAACATGAGGAATAGCATGAAGGACATTAGGAGAAGGAAGGGAAAAATGAAGGGGGGAAATCAGAGGGGAAGACGAACCATGAAAGACTATGGACTCTGGGAATCAAACTGAGGGTTTCAGAGGGGAGAGGATTGGGGGGATGGGTTAGCCTGGTGATGGGCATTAAGGAGGGCACATGTTGCAATGAGCAATGGTTATTATATGCAAACAATGAATCATGGAACACTACATCAAAAACTAATGATGTACTGTATGGTGACTAATATAACATAATAAAAAATTATTATAAATAAATAAATAAAAATTAAATAAAATTTTTTAAAAAAGGAAACCTCTGCCTTAAAGCCCCCTAGAGTGGAGCTTTGGGATAAATATGGGGAAACCTCTTCAAAATCCTTTGTCTCCCATCTTCTCTGCTGACAAACTCACTCACACTTTCCATTTAGCGTTTCCTGCTTGGCTCTCACATAGCTTCAGGGTGAGCCCTCTCTCCACTTCTCTGTCCTGAATTCTCAAGGCTCTCAGCAAAAGAGAACAAAAGCAAAAACAGCCAAATACTATCCAGTCCTCTATAGAAAAATAAATCCTCATTGACACATGTCTCAGAAACAGAAAGATATGCTGCTTTTTTTTTTTTTTTGCTGAGTATCTTCTTTATTTTCTTTCCACTTTTTATTGAGATATAATTGACATCCAGCACAGTATACATGTAAGGTATACAGCATACTGATTTGACTTACGTGTTGTGAAGCAATTACTGCAATAAGTTTAGTTAACATCCATCATCCTACATAGATAGAAAAAGAGAAAAGAGAAAAACGTTTTTTCCCCCTGTGATAAGAACTCCTAGGATTTACTCTAACAACTTCCAAATATACCACACAGAGTATTAACTGTAGTCATCATGTTGTACATTACATTCCTAGTACTTATTTATCTTATAACCAAAAATTTGCACCTTTGGGCAAACTGCATCCAATTCCCAATCCCAGCACCTCCCTAGAAAGACATGCTTTTATCTTATATCAGATAAGGCACATTTTTGGGCGCCTGAGTGGCTCAGTCAGTTAGGCATCTGCCTTCGGCTCAGGTCATGATCCAGGGTCCTGGGATGGAGTCCTGCGTCGGGCTCCCTGCTCAGTGGGGAGTCTGCTTCTCCCTCTCCCTCTGCTCCATTCCTCTGCTCCTGCTCTCTCTCTCTCAAATAAATAAGTAAAATATATATATGGCATGTTTCCAGTTACAGAAGAGAAAAATCAACATCTTAGAGCTAACTGTGACTCAGACATCAGCTAGCATCTCTCTGTATTCATTGTGCAGAGAAGACAGAATGTAAGCTCTGGTAGGGCAGGCATTTTGCCCTTTTTTTCCCCACTGCTGTATCCTCAGTGCCTGGAGTAGTGCATTATTATTGTGCATCACATTTAGGTCTTCAATAAATATTTTTGAATAAATAAATAAGATTGACTCAACACACACACACACACACACACACACACACATACATCCTCTGAGACAGGCAGACTTATCAAATGGCCCCAGTGCTTCTCACTTCCTAATATTCTAGCTCTTAAATAATTATGTAAATATGTGAGGTGATGGATGTGTTAATGAACAAGATGCAGGGAACCTTTCACAATGTACATGAACAGGTATATCAACTCATCACAACGTACACCTTAAATATCTTACAACTTCATGTGTTAAGTATACCTCAATAAAGCTGAAATTTAAAATTTTTTAATTTTAAAGTTTTAACTTAGAAAAGTACAGCTTATATTTGCCCTCTCTTTACTGCCTCACTTCCCCACTCCCCTACTGGTGTTTCCTAGAATCACCTCCTAAATAAACTACATGCTTTCAAATTCTTGTCTCAAGGCCTATTTCTGGGACAGTTCAAATTAAGATAACATCTTTGTTCTTAAAAGTCCTCATGCACTCCACTTCTAGAAAATTCTAACTCCAGCTTTGTGCCATCTCTTGGCTTCCTTTCCTCTTCCCCCTCTGTGGCAGAGATGACTAGTTGCTCTCAATATTTGTTTTCCCCTCCTTCCTCACTTAGAGAACCCCTGGTTTTCACCTGGGCACATGATCTGAGTACAGACATTTTTGAGCCTCCCTTGCAGTTAGGTGCAGCTATCTTCATTCTGGCCAATGAAATATAAGAGGAAATAGTTTGTGTTCATGGTCCCTGGGAAATGTCCATATGGGGAGGGATGTGCTCTCCTTTGCCCTTCCTACTTCCCCCTGGCTAGAATGTGGGTATCATGACTGGATCATGACTGGATCATTGGAATAAGAGGTGACCTTGACACAAGATGGAAGGAGCATAGATCTCTGACAATACCACCTAACTGCAACCATTTACACATGAAATACCTTTCTACCTTATTTAAATGGCTGTTATTTTTATTTTCTATTACTTGCTGCTAATCCTAATCCAAACTGCTAATAGCCTCTGAAATCTCACCTCCACACATTCCTATTAAATTTAAATGCAAATCAGTTTACCCATTTTCTTTGGTGACCCATAACCTTAGAATCTCATGTCTCCCATCAAGTGGCTTTTTCAGGGTATTTCCCTAAAGTAAGATGAGGAACAATGGTGCCAACTAATAACATAACATTTCACTACCTTATGCAATTATAATAACTTTACCACTCTACGTGAGACTTATTCTAGATACTGTGCCCAGTGCTTACATGATTAACTCATCTTTAAGAATCCATATTTTCATTTTGTAAAAATAACAACTTAGTATATCTTTCCTTTATAAGCTATATCTCAGTATATTAAACTAGTTGATGAAGGAACATTTTCACCTACAAGAATTTCAGTTATTAAACTGTGAAGAAATTTGGAATTGGAATATCACCATTTTTGGTCTCTCTAATGAATTATAGATCTATGAAATGATTTTCCAATGGCTACTAAAATCATAGAAAAGCAAGAAAGCAAGCAAGGAAGAAAGAAACCACACTTACATACCTCCTAATGGAAGAACACAGCACCTATGAAACAGTCTTGCAAAAACAAGTCCAATATGAATGTAATCATGCAGCCTACTCTTGATTCACAGGAAATGCAGGGACAGAAGAACATGTTAAATGACACCACAAAGATGCAATCAACAAAATCCAGAGTGGATAGAAAATAATCTGGTTTTATCAACAAAAAGATTTCAAAGAAAAAATGTGATGATGGAGGAAACCTATAGATGAAAAGAAACTTAAGGAGCTGATGTCACTGAGGAGTAGAATGAGGACTTCCAAAAATTTTCTCCATAAAAACAGTGAGAACGTGGCAAAACCATCAAAATCAACTGCAAATTAGCCAAAGGCTTATAGCAATCTAGGGAGGATTTATTCAGGGTAAATGATTGAATCTCAGTAAGAACAGTGAGTTTTGTGGTATTTTAACTTGCCCTTGTCTCATCCCTTCTTCCCAGTTCAGCAGTACCTAAAACCCAGTGGTAAAAAGCAGCAACCTAGCAGCCACGGAAGAGGGCAGAATTGGGTTGGAGCTCCTTCAAAGTCCCATTTTCAGAGAATTACCATTATTTGACCTATCTTCTGGTTCCTTGGAAGATACCTCTTGAAAGTATGAGTATGTCTTTCTTTGATCTGACTTGGAGCCTGACTAGGTTTGAACAGATCTTTCCCCAGGGGCATCTGTTGAACATAACTGCTTAACATCACAGCTGTTGGGGGCAGGGGTGGGTGGAGGGAGGAGGAGAGTATGAATAATGTTTGAGGCAAACAACATTAACCAAAAAGCTTAAAAGGGAAAAATAAGAAATGAGATCTCCATAATTGGCTTTGAAGAGCTCTAAAATACTGCTGTAAATCTATCAGGCCATATGCATCCATAGATTTGTGTGCATGATGAAAAAGACCTGAAAATGTCCTAAGTTCTCATCTCTGGCTAATATTGAGGCTCCATTCAAGCAGGAAGTTAAGGCTAAGGAAAGCTGTGAAGCTGCCTGGCTCAGCATTAAACATGTGTCCCAACACAAACACAGAGCCCCCCTCATTAAAGATAGGACAATTTATTGGTTCCAAAAATTTAAGGAAATCTCTATCCAATTATTAGCTGACCTCTAAACAAATCAAACAGAGACTTCAGTGGCCATACATGACAAAGAATACAAGGTATACAGAATTGGTTCTCCCCCCCAAAACACTAAACAAACAAAAAAACAACAAATGGCAGTGATAACAAATTTTCCTTTGGGAAGGAAAGAAAATCTGATTTTAACTGTCCTGTTTTCAACAACAACAAAAAAAGAAACATGTAAATAATAAAATATGGCCCAAACATAGAAAAAGATCAACCAATAAAAATTGTCCAATGAAGCCCAGATATTGGATTCACTAGACAAAAACTTCAAATAGGTATCTACACATATTCAAACAACTAAAGTAAATTATATTTAAAGAACTAAAGGAAAGTGAGATGACATCTCACCTAATAAAAAATATCAATAAAGAGATAGAAATTATTTTTTAAAAGAACCAAATATAAATTCTGGAGTTGAAAAGTATAATAACTTAAATGAAAGATTTCCTAGAGAACTCAACAACAGATGTGAGCTGGCAAAAGAAATAATCAGTGAACTTGAATATAGGTAATTGAGATTGTCCAGTCTGAAGAATAGAGAAGAAAGAATGAAGAAAAATAAAGACTCCGAGAACTGTGATACTCCATCAAACATGCCAATACATGCATAATGGGAGAGAAATAGGAGCAGAAAGAGTATTTGAAGAAATAATGGCCAAAAACTTCCCAAATTTTATGAAAAACATTAATCTATACATCCAAAAATCTCAGCAAATTCCAAATAGGGTGAACTCAAAGAGATCCACACCTAAACAAATCATAATAAAAATGTCAAAAACAGGCACCTGGGTGGCTCAGTCAGTTAAGCATCTGACTCTTGATTTTGGCTCAGGTTATGATCTCAGGGTCCTGGGATTAAGCCCTATGTAGGGCTCCACACTCACTGGGGAGTCTGCTTAAGATTCTCTCTCTCCCTCTCTCTCTCTGCCCCTCCCTACCCTGCACTCTCTCTGTCTCTGTCTAAAATAATAAATAAATAAATAAATCCTTAGAAAAAATGTCAAAAGACAAAGAAAGAATCTTTGAAAGTAGCAGGAAGGAAGCAACTTGCATGTACAAGAGATCCTCAATCAGATTACCAGCTTGTCTCTCATCCAAAACTAGGGAGGCCAGAAGGCAGTGGGATAACATATACAAAGTGCTGAAAGAAAGGCAATTAACCAAGAATTCTATATTCAGTATATTTATCCTTCAAAATAGAAGAGAAATGAAGGCATTCCCAGATAAACAGAAACAGAAAATCTGTTGCTAGCAGACCCAGTCTACAAGAAATACTAAAGGGAATCCTTTAGGCTGAGATGAAATGAAACTCAACAGTAACTCAAATTCACATGAAGAAATAAAAAGTATCACTAAAAGTAACTCCATAGGTAAATATAAAAGACAGCATAAAAGGATTTTTGGTTTGTGATTTCTTCTTTCTCCTCTCTGACTTAAAAATACAACTACATAAAGGGGTGCCTGGGTGGCTCAGTTGTTTGATTGTTGAACTCTTGATTTCAACTCAGGTCCTGAACTCAGGGTTGTGAGATTGAGCCCCGCATCAGACTCACTTCTTAGCAGAGAGTCTACTCAGGATTCTCTCTTTCCCTCTCCTTCTGCCCCTCCCCTCCATGCTCTCTCTCTCTCGCTCGCTCTCTCCACCAAATAAATAAGTAAATCTTTTTTTAAAAAATACAACTACATAAAGTAATAATTACAAATCTGTGCAAATGAGCATAAAATTTATAAAGATTTAGTTTGTATGACAATAACAGCACAAAGGAGGAGGGAGGGAGTGGAGCTACATAGGAGCCAAGTTTGTATATACTATTGAAATTAAGTTGGTATTAATCCAAATGAGGTTGTTATAAATTAAGATGTTCATTGTAATCTCCAGGAAAACCACTAAGAAAATATTTACTCAAAAATATAAAATAAACAACAAGGGACCTAAAATGGTACTCTAGAAAATATCTATATTACACTCGAAAGGTAATAATAAAGGAACAAAGGAACATAAAAACATAAGATATATAGAAAACAAACAGTAAAATTGCAAGCATAAATCCCACCTTCTCAGTTATTGCATTAAATATAAATCGATTAAACATCCCAACTAAAAGACAGAGACTGGCCAAACTGATTTTTTTTTTTAATGATCTAACCATATGCTGTTTACAAGAGATTCACTTCAGATTCAAAAACACAAATTGGTTGAAAATAAAAGAATTGGAAAAGATATTCTATGCAAATAGTAACCAAAGGAGAGAGTTGGAGTGGCTATATTAATTATAATTATTTTATTTTTTATATATGCATAATGTATAATATAATATTGTAAATACATACACACACATCTATACACACACACACATATAAATATATAAATTCTGGAGGGACGTTGGGCGCATGGGTGGCTCAGTCGTTAAGCGTCCACCTTCCCAGGGTCCTGGGATCGAGCTCTGCATTGGGCTCCCTGCTCAGTGGGAAGCCTGCTTCTCCCTCTCCCACTCCCCCTGCTTGTGTTCCCTCTCTCACTCTCTGTGTGTCAAAAAATAAATAAATAATCTTAAAAAAAAATTCTGGAGGGATGAGATGGAAGATGAGGGCTAAATGAAGCAAGATTAGTCATGAGTGGATAATTCATGTTTTGGGGTATGAGTCCATGGCAGTACATTTTATTATTCTTTCTTCTTTAAGTACATTCAAAATTTTCCATAATAAAAGACTAAAAAAAAAAAAAAAAGGCACAACAAAGCTACCTGACTACTCACTCTGAGATGCACTAAGACAAAAAGATTACTATTAGTCCATCCACTCAAACATCTGTTGAGCATTAGCTATGAGCAAATCACAGGGATAAACATGCTCTCAAGTAGGGACAGATAAAAATAATTATAGACAAAGTATTAGAAACAGAGAGTGGAAGAGGTGTCCTAACAGAGGCCCAAATGCAGGACTGTGAGTTAGTGAAGGAGAGATTATTGCTGATGGGGGGACAAGGACAAGCCTGAAGTCATTGAACATTCAAACAGGAAGAGTCTTCATCATACCATCTTATTTATATCTGAAAAATCTGAGATCCAGAGAAGAATTAGCTTTCCTCAGTTACCACAGCAACATTCTAGCACAGCTGGGATTTATTTTCTTCTGTAGCTAACATTCACTAACAGTTTATTATATCCTGGCACCTTCTTAAGAAAATCAAATATATTATTTAATCCTCACAATGTATCCCACTATTATCCCATTTTGCAGAGGAGGAAACAGAGGCTCAGAGAGGTGCAGTGACTCATCCAAACTGACACAGCCAGGAAGAGGCAGAGCTGGGTCTCAGACCTGGAAAGTTTGTCTTCAGAATGTTCTCTCTTCCCACCATAATGGGATTTAACCCAGAGTTCCTTTCACCACTCTGTGCTGGATTATACTGTAATAGGATGTACAGAGAGAAAAAACAACAGATATTTCAGGCAGAGGAAATGAAGATTAAACTAACACTAATACTTTGTCCTACAGGACTTTGTAGGACTGACAAATGAGGACCTTGAGAGAAGCCTATCACATTAATCATTTTATGTCACTAAACAATGGTTGCATTTATATAAATGCACAAAATTCGCCTATGATAACTATTTTCCAGACAATGTTCTCTGACACTTCACTCTGGTTTTCTACACTTGACAACAAAAAGCTCAGTTACTTCAGCCCTACCAAGGGTCACTGAGCCTCCTCGGCAGTTCTTGCCCACTCCCAGCTGGACTGCAGTGTGGAATGCTGCAGAAACCAAGGCTCTCTTTCCTCCTCTCAGAGGGGCTCTGTGGCATCATGGAAAACTGGGCTCTCATCCTCAGCTCTGGCACTACCCACCAAGTCACCAAGAGCAAGTCATTCAAGCTGGACGTCAGTTTCCCCATCCATTACATAAAAGAGATTAAACCACATGAGCTTTAAAAACTCACATTCTTCTCTGACAAGGCATAATTCCATAAAATAAAACAGATCTTTCTGTGTTATATCAGTGAGGTCAGGGAGGGGAAGAGACTTTAAAAAAATCTTAATTAGCAGAAATAAAATTCTATAAACCAAATATAAAACAAAATAATATATAGATATAAACATATATTATAAAGCAAATAGATGTATTATTTATTTCACTATAGAGTGTTAGGGCACACCATTATTTTATGCCACTATTAGATTCACAATATCAGACTGAAGCTTGTAGCCCAGCTTTGCCAATCAGTAAATAAATGGTTTTATTGGTTATAGTAATAACAATAATACTAGTTAATAGTCACTGGATACTACCTGTATGTCACAAACTCAACACTTTACTGTCTCCTCTGTGGCAAATCACTTAAGCCTTGGATACCAGATTTATAATAAGGATGAATGGGAGCACACATAATACACTAGCAGCAACATTAAAGATTCTCAGCAAACACTTTTTAAAATCATATCATGTTATTTTGAACAATATGTAAGCTTGTTAAGAATAATTACTCCAGGGGTGCCTGGGTGGCTCAGTGGATTAAGTGTCTGTCTTCGGTTCAGGTCATGATCTCAGGGTCCCGGGATCAAACCCTGCATCAGGCTCCCTGCTCAGTGGGAAGTCTGCTTCTCCCTCTCCCTCTGCCCCTCTCCCTCTGTCCCTCCCCCCTGCTTCTGCACACTCTCAATCAAATAAATAAATAAAATCCTTAAAAAAAAATTACTTCATCATCATCCAAGCTAATACAAAGTTTGCAGCCACCTACTGTGGAAAAAAAAAATCTATTCAAATATGTTTGTCTTTACCTTTCTTGGAAATTACTATTTTTAAATGTCACATCTTTTAAGTTGTTTATTCCAACAGCAATAATGGTAATAAAGGTATTATTTCCCTACTTTTCCTATTATTATTCCAAAATATTTCTAACATACATACATATGTATGTATACATATATATATATATACCTCATATATATGGTAAAACCATTTATCATGATAATGGACACCAAAAGCATAGGGCAACAAAAATAGACAAGACTAAAAAGCTTCTGCACAGCAAAGGAAACAATCAACAGAGTAGAAAAGACAACCTATGGAATGGGGAAAATATTTACAAGCCATATATGTGATAGGGAGTTCATCTTCAAAATATATAAGGAAGGGGTACCTGGTTGGCTCAGTCAGTAGAGCATGCAACTCTTGATCTCAGGGTGGTGAATTCAAGCCCCCATGTTGGGCATGAAGCCTACTTAAAAATAAATAAATAAAAATAATAAAAACAACCAAACAAAATATATAACAAATTCCTAAAACTCAACAGCAAAAAAAACTAAGCCAATTAAAAAATGGGGTAAGGATGGGAGGGGGAAGAGCAAGATGGCAGAGGAGTAGGAGACCTAAATTTCCTCTAGTCCCAGGAATTCAGCTGGATAGGGATCAAACCATTCTAAACACCTACAAACTCAACAGGAGATCGAAGAAAAGAATAGCAACAACTCTCTCATCAGAAAAGCGACCACTTTCTGGAAGGTAGGACGTGCGGAGAAGTGAATCCGAGGTGATATTCGGGAGGATAGACGGCGGGGGAGGGGCTCCGTCGGCCACTTCTGGCAAGTGATAGAACCACGGAGCACAAAATCGGAACTTTTAAAAGTCTGCTCTGGGGCGCCTGGGTGGCTCAGTTGGTTAAAAGTCTGCTCCGCCGAGGGACATCACTCTAGTGGCTAAGCGGGGGGTGGAACCCTCCAGGACAGTGTGGTCTCAGGACCCTCGGGTCACAGAAAGACCAGGGGTGCCTGAGTGTGGCAGAGCTCCCAGGTATCGGAGTGGGGAAGCCGGCTGCAGAGGCGGAGCCCAGCCGCGGGCTCTCAGCTCGGGGTTGCCATAAACCGGGATCCGTGGCACAGTCAGGCCACTGCTCCTCCAGCAGGGACCCAACAAGCGGCAGATCCGGGGAGACTCACCTTCTTCCCCCGGGAGGAGCGGCCCGGGAGCGCACTGCAGGGATCTCCTGGGTTTGGAGACTCCACACGGGGTCCGGTGCCAGAGATAGAAAC
>NW_027758419.1:0-4171 GCF_054177405.1 Leptonychotes weddellii
AATAACAGAAACAACCTGATAGGATATGTGTTTCAGATTTTCAAACCTGAAGTCTTTAGCATTACCACCTTGAACTGTAATCATTTTCCCATTTGATAAGAACAAAGTCACCCTCAAGCTAGCTGGGTTTCATATAAAGAGGCAGAAAAGCTGGTAACACATTTATGCCCCTCCTCCCTAAAATGTACCCTCCCCTGGCACACGCAGAGACTCTCACAGCCTCCACTACAGCTACGGAGATGACTTGGTGCACCCCTCTTAACTCTACACATGTACTATCTGCTCCATTTCCTCATCCCCTAATCTGGTATTACCCTTCCACTTCCTTCTAATTATGACCTGGTACATTCCCTATTCCTGGGATTTTTACCACTATCTTATTTTATTTATTTTATTTTATTTTTAAAGATTTTTATTTATTTATTTGAGAGAGAAAGCATGAGCAGCAGGGGGAAGGAGCAGTGGGAGGAGGATAAGCAGACTCCCCATTGAGCAGGGAGCCAGATGCAGGGCTCAATCCCAGGACCCTGAGACCATGACCTGAGCCATAGTCAGATACTTAACTGGCTGAGCCACCCAGATGCCCCACCACTACCTTATTTTTATATCTTTTAAATTAATTGAATACTTTTCATAAGTTTTACATAATCTTAAAAACAAAAACAAAAAAAGCTAGTGAGTGTAATAGGGTATGGTCAGAAACCAAGATCCTTTTCTAATACTGAAGAAACCCTAAAGACCTAGCATCCCTCATTAATTATTTTTCTAAGCCAAATATTTTTTTTAGTCAATTTTCTTTTCTAGTTGTTTTTCTGTCATAGGCAAGTACATCATCCATTCTGTTGTCTGTCACTTGATGAGATAATGATAATGAGAAAGAGATTGTATGGCCTACAGAAAACTAACTCAGAAGGCCCTTCCGGTTTTAGTTCTGCCATTTTCACTAGCTATGCAGATTTAGGTGAGTCATTTTCTCTTTCTGGGGCTCACTTGTAAAACTGGTAGATTGGAAGCAACCACTTTTAAGTTTATTCCTAACACATATAAGTCTCATGGGACTCAATTTCTCAATTAACCAGTGTTTGGGAAGGTCTAATACTTCAAGTCCTTCTCCTTGGGGGTGAGATAAATGTGATGAAGAAGAAAAGGAGGCCCAGGTCCACAAGATGTTTACAATGTAGTTGGAAAAATGAATCTGTACATGAAAAGTGAATTGACTGAATGTTGTTCCTTTTTTTTGGTTTAAGTCCACTACTGTCTATCCTTCACACTGATTACAATGAAACTCTTGGGAAAACACAAAAAACAAGTCCCTGGAAACTTTGAAGTTAAAAACAAAAATGGTCAATTGTGAAGTGAAGTCAAAATGTAACAACAGCAAAGGGATAAAGTTTCTGCTCGAGTTTGATTTGTTTGCTTCTTTGTTTTTCTCTTACAGTTTTGCTCTAAGATTGAGCCCTAATCATGGAGATAGTGATGGTATTGTGGTTGAGTAAAACTTCAATAAAAACCTTGTCTTTCTGGCCAGAGAAATGGAAAAAATAGTCCAGTGTTTGAAGAGTAGAGCAGAATCTTAGAGCAGATAAAGCTGTCTCTTAATTCAGTGTATGAAGCTACACAAGTTTCAGCCAGCATTGCAATGAGAACTGAACTGAGATTTAAACCACTGTTCACAGAGGTGAGACAGACTTAACAGTTAAGCCCACCTGAACTGACGGCCTGCTAACAAACAACTGCAACAAAACCCAAAATTCTTTATAGTAGGGCCCAGCAAACAACAGTCTGCAAGGCAACTCTGACCTACCAAATTTTTTCAAAAATAATATTTTTGTGGAACACCGCCATGCCCATTCATTTATTTATCATCTATGGCTGCTTTTGTTTTACAGCAGCAGATCTGAGAAGTGACAGAGACTACATGGTCCACAGCCTAAAACAATTACTAATGGGCCCTGTACAAAAATATCTGCCAACGCTGCTCTAGCAGATTGTTACAAGACCCAGAGATTATATGACATAATACTCACAATGTCAAGGATAAAACAGACTATTTCTTGGCATAAAAACAAACAAACAAACAAAAAACAGGAAAAAGTGACTAATTCTCAAGCAAAAATAAAATCAATAGATGCCCCAATGTTCCAATGTTGAAACTCTCAAAGTCTTTAAATCTGCTTTTACAACTACATTCATGAAGTGAAGGAGAACATTTAAATGAATAAAAAGATAGGCTTTATCTGCCCTAAGATAGAAACTATGAGAGAAACAAAATGGAAATTTTAGAATTAAAAAAATACAATATCTGAAAATTTTTAAAAAGTCATTAGATATGTTCAATAGAAGAATGGAAATGACAGGGAACTTGCAAACTTTAAGTTAATAAATTTGAAAATAGATCAATAGAAATCATTATATCTAAACAACAGAGATAAAGAATCTTAAAATTAAGTTAACAGAGACTCAGACACCTATCAGACAATAGGAAAAGGCCTGGCATCCATGTTATTGCAGTCCCAGAAGGAGAATGGAAAGAGATCAGTTTTTTAAGAAGTTTAAGACAGAATGACTGAAAGCTTTTCAAATTTGGTGAAATACATGAATTTACAAATCCAAGAAGCTCATCAAAACCCTAAATAGGGGTTTATAAGAAATAAAAAAACAGGGATACAATAAAAGAAAAAACAATAATAAGAAAGGAAAGAAGGCAGGAAGAAAGAAAGAAAAAAGAAAGAGAAAAAAAATCCAGACACAATATAACCACATTGATGAAAACTAAAGATAAGAAAAAAATACATATTGTAAAAACGCAGAGATAAACAACATATGACACATAAAGGAACAATAATTCAAATGATGACAGATTTCTCACCAGAAGTCATGGAGTACAGAACACAGTTCTGATAGAAAAGAACTGCCAATCTCAGATACTAGATCCAGTAACGACATCCTTCATGAATGAGGGTAAAATAAAGGTGCTTTAAGATAAAACTAAAGACTTGTTTTAAAAGAAATGCTAAAAAGTTCTTCATACAGAAAGAAAATAAGAGAAAAAAACTAAACTTCAGGAATAAAGGGAAAAAATCAGAAATAGTAAACACCAGAGAAAATATAATAGACTACTTCTTTCCTATTATGCTGTTTAATATAGATAAGACTGTCAAAAGTAAAATTATAACATTATCTGATAGATATTTCAATGCAAAGCAGAGTAATAATATGACAACTACTACATAAAGGGAGAATGATGAATGGACTTATATCATAAGGTTTCCACATTTTATTTGAAGTGGTAAAACAGTAACTCCGAGTAGATATGGAAAGTTAGGTATTCCTAGAACAAATACAGATGGATGGATGGATGGATGTATGGATGGATGATGGATGCATGGATGGATAGAGATAGATGATAGATGATGATAGATAGATAGATAGATAGATGATAGATAGATAGATAGATAAATAGAAAGAATCCAAAACCAATAGGTAACTAAAATGGAATACTACAACATATTCAAATAAAAATATATAAGTGAAGAAAAACAGGGCAAAGAGAAAACTGATGATTAAATGGTAGAACTAAATCCAACCATTGGCTATAATTATGTTAAATGCAAATAGTCTAACTGCAGCAATTAAAATAAGTAGATTTTCAGATTTTATATTTAAAAACAGACACAACTATATGATATCTACAAAAACCTTACTTTAAGCATAATAATGTAGGCAAGTTAAAAGTTAAAGGACCTTAAAAAACACACTTCTAAATATTCAGTGGGTCAAAGATGAAATCTAAGAGTCTCCAGAAAAATGAAAACATATTTTGAACTGATTAAAAATAAAAGAAATACAAAATAAAAACTTGTAGGATATTGCTAAAGCACTGACCAAAGAGAAACTCACAGCACTAAATATTTCTATTAGAAAAAAAGAAAATTCTCAAGTAAATAATCTAAGCTTCTACTTTACAAAAGTAGAAAAAAAGGAGCAAACTCAAATCAAGCAGAAGAAAGGAAATAGTAAAGAAAATAGGGGTGGGATAAAGATGGCAACGTAGGAAGATCCTGAGCTCACCCCCCTCCTATAGACTCTCCAGAATCTAGAACTACATACAGAACAACTAACCTTAGTTGTGTGTGATCTGTTCTACTCTTCTTCAGTTTGCTCTCAAAGA
>NW_027758420.1:0-299 GCF_054177405.1 Leptonychotes weddellii
CTAATTCACATCTCAAATGGAAGATAATATGTAACATGAAATTTTCCCCCCTAAATTAGAAAACTTTGTATAGGTGAGCATAGGTGTGTATTTGTATAGATATGTGTATGTTTATGGTTAGGGGGTTTTCCTAACACTGATGTTGACTCAAGAATAATAGTTGGGGGCACCTGGGTGGCTCAGTTGGTTAGGCATCTGACTCTTGGGTTTCTGCTCGGGTCGTGGGATCAAGCCCTGCGTGGGGCTCCGTGCTCAGCAGGGAGTCTGCTTGAAGAGTCTTGCCCTCTGCCCCATCCGCC
>NW_027758421.1:0-299 GCF_054177405.1 Leptonychotes weddellii
AGAAATTGTAACAACAGCTTTTTTTTGGAATTTGTAGTGGACAGGGGAAATTAAAATAAGGAGGATTGGGTAAAAGATGTGTGATAACTTAGGGTCTTAGGGTTTCCTAGATGTACTTTCTTCTTCATACTCTGATGATGCCCCTCCTCAATCCTGATTGAAGACTGGAGAATTATTTTCTGCAAAAATGAAGGACTGACTAACAATATTGACTAATACATGTTAAATGTTGAAGACTGACATCAAAAGGAATGAGATCTTGCCATTTGCAACGACGTGGATGGAACTGGAAGGTATTA
>NW_027758422.1:0-299 GCF_054177405.1 Leptonychotes weddellii
AAGGTCAATTTCAGGGCTAATAACCAACCTATTATTCTTTTTTTTTTCCCCAAAGATTTATTTATTTGAGAGAGAGGAAGAATGTGAGTGGGAGGGGGCAGGCGGATGGGGCAGAGGGCAAGACTCTTCAAGCAGACTCCCTGCTGAGCACGGAGCCCCACGCAGGGCTTGATCCCACGACCCGAGCAGAAACCCAAGATTCAGATGCCTAACCAACTGAGCCACCCAGGTGCCCCCAACTATTATTCTTGAGTCAACATCAGTGTTAGGAAAACCCCCTAACCATAAACATACACATA
>NW_027758423.1:0-299 GCF_054177405.1 Leptonychotes weddellii
AGGCAGAAGGCAAAGTCAGATTTGAAATCAGCGGGACCCCACCTCCCAGTGCCCGCTTCAAAGGCAGCCCCCAGCCAGGGAATTCGAGGCCTCTAAAGCGGAGGGGGACCCCAGGCTGACAGCTAGTAAGGCGGCAGGGCTCAGGCCTGCATGTGCAGGACGTGAGCTCGGCCAACCCCGTTCATCCTCAGGCCCCAGTGGGGAGACAGCCAGCAGCTGCCCCCTTCATCTCTGCCCCCACCCCTCCACGACCGCCACCACGGACCTGCCATGCAGAACTGCATCAACCCACTCACCAA
>NW_027758424.1:0-299 GCF_054177405.1 Leptonychotes weddellii
GACATCCACTGCCCTCCATGCACCCTGGGCACCTGGCTAATAATCTCCAACCCACTAAGCACAGGCCTTTGTACCTGCTCTTCCCACCGGAAGGCGCGTCCTCACCAGAGTCACATGACTTCCGCCCTCTGTTCCCTCAGCTCTTTGCTAAGATGGCCACCTCGAAAGGAGCACTGCCTGACGTGCCCAGAACTGCTTTTTCTTCTCCTTGCTTTGTTCTTTTTCTCCCTAACACTCACCACCAGTGGACACACTGTGGATTTTACTTCTTTACCGCTAATCTATCTCCCTTCACTAGA
>NW_027758425.1:0-299 GCF_054177405.1 Leptonychotes weddellii
CGAGACACCACCGAGCTGGGCCAGGCCCTGAGGGAGGGCTTGGGAAGGGACTCTGGAAGGAAGCAGATTTGGGGATGGGATTTGGTGCCCTTGTCTGCTCTCAGGAAACCCCTTGAAGGAAAGAGAAGGGACACAGGGAGTTTGGAGTGAAGGGGAGGGAGGGTCTGACTGAAGGAACTCACCATCAGTTGTCCTGCTTCCTTGGCCAGCACACAGCCCTGCAAGAGAACCGTCCATGAGACATGAGCATCCACCTGGAGCCCCGTCCCAAGGGGCCTCCCCGGGGGCTGCTGCTGAGC
>NW_027758426.1:0-299 GCF_054177405.1 Leptonychotes weddellii
TGCATTTTTGTATGCCCATCTTCCTAAGGCTGTACATTTAGTTTTTGTATTCTCGGCCATTTGGCCATTGGATTCTGCTAAAGCTGTCTAAGAGCTGCCCGCTTCCAGGCACCGTATTCTTCTGCCTTGACATTCCCTCCAGTACCTTCAATCGGATCCGTAAAAGTGATGTCAACTCAGAATAATGTTTTTTCGGGCATCTGGGTGGCTCAGTTGGTTAAGCATCTGCCTTCGGCTCAGGTCATGATCTCAGGGTCCTGGGATTGAGCCCGGCATCGGGCTCCCTGCTCAGCAGGGAG
>NW_027758427.1:0-299 GCF_054177405.1 Leptonychotes weddellii
GGGCGCCTGGGTGGCTCAGTTGGTTTAGCGACTGCCTTCGGCTCAGGTCATGATCCTGGAGTCCCGGGATCGAGTCCCGCATCGGGCTCCCTGCTCGGCGGGGAGTCTGCTTCTCCCTCTGACCCTCCCCCCTCTCATGTACTCGCTCTCTCTCATTCTCTCTCTCTCAAATAAATAAATAAAATCTTTAAAAAAAAAATTAAAAGGGTTTGCAGATTATATCCACTGTGCATAGTCCATTTGAACAAGCTCAATCCTGGATTATTAACATGAGAGTCACTGAATGATCATATTGCTTC
>NW_027758428.1:0-299 GCF_054177405.1 Leptonychotes weddellii
GCCATAACCACAGCCAGAGCCAGTTCCGTAACCACAGCCAGAATAGGGGCCACATCCACAGCCATAGCCACATCCGTAGCCATAGCCACAGGAGTTCCCATAGTTGCAACACATGTTGTCAGGAGAAGAGAATTCAGGTGGGTTGCAAGCGGATGTGAGGTGAAGTGTGGTCTTCTACTTCCCTTGGGCCTTTATATACTGCCAGTAATTGGTAAGAGCACACCACTCATCCCCTGACTTACCCAACAAATATGTAAGCAATTTTCATGTGTTAATATCAACAATCATTAATGTCTTAG
>NW_027758429.1:0-299 GCF_054177405.1 Leptonychotes weddellii
GCGCCTGGGTGGCTCAGTTGGTTAAGCGACTGCCTTCGGCTCAGGTCATGATCCTGGAGTCCCGGGATCGAGTCCCGCATCGGGCTCCCTGCTCGGCAGGGAGTCTGCTTCTCCCTCTGACCCTCCTCCCTCTCATGCTCTCTGTCTCTCATTCTCTCTCTCTCAAATAAATAAATAAAATCTTTAAAAAAAAAAATGTTAGCCATCTTCTT
Source organism: Leptonychotes weddellii (assembly GCF_054177405.1). Taxonomy (NCBI): domain Eukaryota; kingdom Metazoa; phylum Chordata; class Mammalia; order Carnivora; family Phocidae; genus Leptonychotes; species Leptonychotes weddellii. The sequence continues at coordinate 213 of NW_027758429.1, forward strand.
CTTTATACTTATGGATATGCCCCACTGCACTGCAGCGTGTGCCTGGCACGGAGTAGGGACTCAGGAAACACCCACTGGCTGAAAGAG
>NW_027758430.1:0-4171 GCF_054177405.1 Leptonychotes weddellii
AAAAAAAAAAAAAAGAAATTGTTAGTTCCTAATTTCTAATTTGTTCACTATGTACTCATTGAGCACTAATACTTAATAAACACTTGTTTTTTTTTTAAGATTTTATTTATTTATTTATTTGACAGAGAGAGACAGTGAGAGAGGGAACACAAGCAGGGGGAGTAGGAGAGGGAGAAGCAGGCTTCCCGCTGAGCAGGGAGCCCGACATGGGGCTCGATGTGGGGCTCGATGTGGGGCTTGATGCGGGGCTTGATCCCAGGATCCTGGGATCATGACTTGAGCCGAAGGCAGATGCTTAATGACTGAGCCACCCAGGCACCCCTTAATGAACACTTGTAATAGGTAAACCATTGGCTAGGTTCTGTGAAAATTTGAATATGTGTAAATGGTGTCCTTTGCCTTCATGTTGTTACTTAAAATAGGAAAATAAAACCAAGATAAGGATAAATCAAAATCGTATGTTATAAATACTCTGATATCCTAATGTAGAAACAGACCCTAAATCATACTGATTTACCAGATTAAATCTTTCCCTAACTTTTAATTTTAGCCTCAAAATATAGTGAGAAGTATAGATGTAAGAAACCCTTTCTTACCCCTCCTTTGGACATCAGTGATTCTCTCTCCAAGCTTTACTGGCCTAAAGATGGATTAAAAGACTTCCTCTAAAGTGCTTTGATTTGGACTAACCTCATTGATTGTTTCCTTTCTGACATTACTTTGTGAAATTAGATTGGGACATGCTTTTCCCTGAAGAGCTCTACATCCACAAATGTTTCCCATTACATGAAATCAGAGTGTGAAGGGTCATCATGCAGAGAAGAGTGTCCAACTATTCCCTGCTGCCATGAATGACAGAATAAGAGAATATGAGTTTAAATTGAAAGAGAGGAAGGGATTTGGCTTACCTCTGGGAAAGGTTTTATTATTTAAACCCTTCTGTCTTAGAGTAGCATGAATCTCCTGCAGTTAAGAATAAGAGCCAAGAGGGGCACCTTGGTGGCTCAGTCATTAAGAGTCTGCCTTTGGCTCAGGCCATGATCCCAGGGTCCTGGGATCGAGCCCCACATCGGGCTCCCTGCTCTGCGGGGAAGCCTGCTTCTCCCTCTTCTACTCCCCCTGCTTGTGTTCCCTCTCTTGCTGTGTCTCTCTCTGTCAAATAAATAAATAAAATCTTAAAAAAAAAAAAAAGAATAAGAGCCAAGAGCTACTTGGAACTTGCTATGTGCCCGGCACTGTTCTAAGTCATTTACCTATGGTAACTCCTCGGCTCTTTGCAACAGTCTTGTGAAAGAGATATTGTTATTATCCCTTCTTTACAGATAGAAAAGGGTTAGGATTACAAACCTAGGCAAAAAAAAAAAAAAAGAGAGAGAGAGAGATAAAGGTCCATGCTCTCAACCACTCCATTTTTTGGCCCCTTGTCCTGTCTTAGTTCTTTTTCTATCCCAGCTTCTCTCATGCTTAGCCTTCGTGATTTTTCCTTCAGAGCCCGTATTTCCTTTCTTGCTAGTTGACATAGCTTCTCCAAATCCTATATGCTAAATTATGTAGTTTCGATTACACCTCCCATAATATTTTAGAAGTTTTACCCATATAATCTTTCCAGGGGGGGTACATGTAGAGGAGAATTGGCCTCTACTACTTCCAAAAAAAGTAGTTTATAAGTTTCATATTGCAAACCCAGCAGCAAAACTTCCCAATGATGTTTTATGTCTCTTTCTAAATTTATTCATAAATACCTGTTAAATAGAAATAATCAATTAAAAAGTATTTTAAAGAAAGCTTGGTAATGAAGCTATCTCACTGTCAATATAAGAAGATAAATGATTATGTTTAAGTTGTCTATAAAAGAAATGGTTTATTCATGTTAGGCAAAGATGTTTTTCTAAAAGCTCACACTACATAATACTGAAGGCTTGGACAAGCTTAGTTAACTGAACTTAATTTCTCATTAGTTAAAGATTATGGTGTGTTCCCTCTCAATATGGATCCTCATTTTCCTGCTATCATTTAGTTGTGCTTTGCGTTATTTTCCCAGCTACCATCTGCCACCAGGCTATGATCTCATCAGGTTTCCAAACCCAGCTGGGTGGAGTCTTCTAATAGCCTCCATTCTAACAGCGTCTAACAGTGTAGAAGTGATGATGGTGGTGAATTATAAGCATTTTGCACAAAATAATTTCTGATACAGCATTTTTTTTTCTTATTTTGATGTGATAGGTAAATTCTAAAACTAGCTTTGTCCTTAATGAGTTCTCTTCTTGTTCTATGGGTATCTTGGTCTGATTCTGAAACATTTAGACTTTAAAGAAACTTACTGCAAGATTACGTGACCAGGTAAAACTCTGAATAGCCTTAAGTGACTCCGGAAAAAGCAGAGCAGACAGAGGAAACATCAATTCCCGGATTTTCTCTCTATAGAATTTCTCAAAGTGCAATCCTCTACCACTTTCATCAGAAACACAGAAGGTGCTTTTTAAAAATGGAAGCACTAGTCTCTCTCTACATTTATTTAATCAAAATATCTAGGCACTGTGGATTGAAACCTACATTTTAAATAAGCATTACAGGTTAATCTTACATACTCACATTTGACAACCAATGTTTTACTATTTTGGCAGTACCTACCTACAGAAGCAATGATACCAGAAAGGAACGGTGGACAAGGATGACCTTCAGAGCCTTTATAAGGAAATGAGGTTCTGTTTTAAGTTACTATGGTTTATGGCAGGTGCACAAAATGAAATAGATACAGGGATCCAGCTATGAATAGGTGCCCTGCATAAAGTAAACTTGGACATAAAATATAGACATAAAATGTGCCATCTTACAGACTTAAGGTATGCCATCTGCTACTGAGATGACTTGATGCAATATTCAGCCAAAATGGGATGTTCCATACTGGCTGGTCTGGTTAATGTGAAGCTACCACAATAAGAGGTGGGGTCTTGGTCCTTAGTCTGAAAAATCCTGGGTGAAAATGGGCCCTTGCTGGTTCTTCACGGAACTCAATGCAATCCTATCCCTGGAGGTGATGCACTTCTGAACAGGAGTATAGTGCTGAGATAGTTTTCCATGCTTCTTTACTTTTCAGGGCCATCCTTATAATAATGTAATATCATCTAACTTGGCTTGTCTTTCCCTTGCAACCTCAGAGAGCTTTGCAAAGAATTAGTATTAAAACCTCATTTAATAGTTGCTACTCAATACCGGCAAAGGGAGAGAGATCATCAGTAATAGGAACAAGGCAATTTTCATTTTATTAAAAACACCCAAGCTCCTAATGACTAGCTATGTTTATGACTGCTCTCTCTTGATAGTAAAAGAAGAGAACTGCAGAACTGGTAGCCTAGTATGTATAGAAAAAAATAGTCTTGAAAATCAACACTTGGACATCTTTCACTGAACATGCTTACTGAACATTTTTTTAATTAAATTTTTTTTTCAGGAGGTTGCACATAGGTTTGGGGTTAGGTGCCAGTTAACTGAATGTGATTCAATGAAAGCAACATTAGTATAGGAGTTTGAAGGTTATTCCTCCTCTCCTATTCCCTTGGAATTCTTTTTTTTTTTTAAGATTTTATTTATTTATTTGACAGAGAGAGACACAGCGAGAGAGGGAACACAAGCAGGGGGAGTGGGAGAAGGAGAAGCAGGCTTCCCGCGGGGCAGGGAGCCCGATGTGGGGCTCGATCCCAGGACCCTGGGATCATGACCTGAGCTGAAGGCAGATGCTTAACAACTGAGCTACCCAGGTGCCCCTCCCTTGGAATTCTTATACAAAATGAGGAAAATAAACAAAGTAATAAACAAATAAGTTCAAACTATATTAAGGCTATATTGAGTTTTTAGATTGAAAATAGGAATAATGAAATAGACGGAAAGTATTTAAAATAATAAACTTTATTTCAATGGAAAGCCTCTAAAACTTTGTTTAATCTTATGGGGCAAGAGTAAAGAGCACTTCTTTTTTTTTTTTTTTTAAATTTTATTTATTTATTTGAGACAGAGAGAATGAGAGACAGAGAGCATGAGAGGGAGGAGGGTCAGAGGGAGAAGCAGACTCCCTGCCGAGCAGGGAGCCTGATGCGGGACTCGATCCCGGGACTCCAGGATCATGACCTGAGCCGAAGGCAGTCGCCCAACCAACTGAGCCACCCAGGCGCCC
>NW_027758431.1:0-299 GCF_054177405.1 Leptonychotes weddellii
CAAACGCCCTCCAAATCTGGTAGGAGAGATGTGGGAACCCGAGAGGCACAATGAAGATGGGACAGTCCAACACGGCCATTCCATGATGTATTATCAGCCTTTCTCCACCACCGACCTCCTCAACTGGAAATATCCTACTCTGAGAAAACATAGGCCGTGGTAAACCTCATAGAATCCCTCTTCCAGACTCATTGGCCAACCTGGGAAGACTGCCAACAGTTACTCCGCACCCTGTTTAACACAGAGGAAAGGAGGAGAATAATGAAAGGTACATGGCAGTACCTGGAAGAGCACGCACC
>NW_027758432.1:0-299 GCF_054177405.1 Leptonychotes weddellii
GCTTCTCCCTCTGCCCGTTGCTCCCCCTGCTTGTGCGCTCGCTCTCTGACAAATAAGTAAATAAAATCTTTAAAAAAAAAAAAGAGGGGCAGGCTCCCCAGCATGGTTCCAACACTCAGGCTCCAGATCCTTCCTCTGTTGCCCCCCGCCCCGGGGCCAAAGCCTCCCTGAGTTTCCCCAGGCGAGGCCGCATTGAGCAGCCTCCATTTCTGAGCAGCTGGCTTCTGATGCCCTCCGAAAATGGGAGGCAGAGCCATGGTTAAGTGCATGGGTTTTAAAGTTCAGAATTTGGCGTTTGA
>NW_027758433.1:0-299 GCF_054177405.1 Leptonychotes weddellii
GAAAGAGTCCAGTAACAAAGGCTACATTGGTATGATCCAATAATATAATATTTTTAATATGGTAATTTTTTTAAATAGAGGACAGATTAGTGATTGTCAGTGGTCAGGATGGGATGAGAGGGGGAGAAAGAAGTGAGCATTTTCATAAAAGAACAACATGAGAGATGAATGTGGTTATGGAACTCTTCAGTACCTTGACAATGGTGGTGGATACTTGAACATATAAATATAACAAAATTGTATGGAACTAAATACACTCACACATAAAAATGAGTGAGTACAAGTAAAACTGAGGATAT
>NW_027758434.1:0-299 GCF_054177405.1 Leptonychotes weddellii
GAAAGAGTCCAGTAACAAAGGCTACATTGGTATGATCCAATAATATAATATTTTTAATATGGTAATTTTTTTAAATAGAGGACAGATTAGTGATTGTCAGTGGTCAGGATGGGATGAGAGGGGGAGAAAGAAGTGAGCATTTTCATAAAAGAACAACATGAGAGATGAATGTGGTTATGGAACTCTTCAGTACCTTGACCATGGTGGTGGATACTTGAACATATAAATATAACAAAATTGTATGGAACTAAATACACTCACACATAAAAATGAGTGAGTACAAGTAAAACTGAGGATAT
>NW_027758435.1:0-299 GCF_054177405.1 Leptonychotes weddellii
TTTTTTAAAGATTTTATTTATTTATTTGAGACAGAGAGAATGAGAGAGACAGAGAGCACATGAGAGGGGGGAGGGTCAGAGGGAGAAGCAGGCTCCCTGCCGAGCAGGGAGCCCGATGCGGGACTCGATCCCGGGACTCCAGGATCATGACCTGAGCCGAAGGCAGTCGCTTAACCAACTGAGCCACCCAGGCGCCCTCGACTGTTTGAATTTCTGTGACTCTATGATTCTAAGTGTTTTCTACCAATTAAACTGGTATGTTATCTTGTGAGGTGGTAAGTTCCCTGTTACTGGAAATA
>NW_027758436.1:0-299 GCF_054177405.1 Leptonychotes weddellii
TCCATATTAAAAGTGATCCTTCAGACCAGAACAGACTTTTGTGATATATTCCTCTTGTGAATACATAAAATAGGAAAGCAGTAGTGACAGAAATTATGTAAGGTATTTCCAAGACAATGTAACTACATCACAGTTGCCGCCTGGCTGACAGCAACTTAAAGACCATCCTGACTTCAGGGATATTAAAATGTCAAAAGATATGAGAGGAAACACCTGTGTACCAGCACTTTGCTTCAGAAATACAGTCCCCAGCTCTGCTGACGCCCTTGTGTGGGCCTCCCTGCTCACGTCTCCGTCCT
>NW_027758437.1:0-299 GCF_054177405.1 Leptonychotes weddellii
CAGAGTGTGCAAAAACAATGGCACTTAAAGCCGTGCATTGAAAGATGCGTGTTTATCATGCACTAGGTGTTTGTTTTAAAAGTGATTCTTGGGTTAGAAAACATTTGTTAATTCATGGTGTGCACAGCAATGAAGTTGGTTGTGATACTAAATTAAAAATTCCAAGTTGGAGAACCATTAAGCCTTTTAAAGAACACACTTACATCAACAAAAAGACCTCTTGTAGTGGACATTTCTAGGCCTGTTTGTATGTGTGTGTGTGTTTCAGCATGACAGGAAGCAACTGTTGGCATTGTCAG
>NW_027758438.1:0-299 GCF_054177405.1 Leptonychotes weddellii
CGAGCTCAGCGACCGTCTGTAATGCGCTTCAGCAGATGGGCACCACATTTAAGCAGTGGAAGAAATTTTTTAAAAGATACCTATGAACACTTTGCTCTATCTCTGGAAATATTACACCGGCCCACGAACGGGAGAACTGGCTTGGCCCAAGACACTTGCAAGCCCGGATTTTCAGGGATGAATTGCAGGAGCTCCAGCTACCCACGGCACGTGCCCGGTCTGGATCAGCCGGTTTTCGAGATTTCATTTGAGAAAACTGAAGTGAGGCAATGCCTTGCCCGTTAAAATGAATTCTCAAG
>NW_027758439.1:0-299 GCF_054177405.1 Leptonychotes weddellii
TCCATATTAAAAGTGATCCTTCAGACCAGAACAGACTTTTGTGATATATTCCTCTTGTGAATACATAAAATAGGAAAGCAGTAGTGACAGAAATTATGTAAGGTATTTCCAAGACAATGTAACTACATCACAGTTGCCGCCTGGCTGACAGCAACTTAAAGACCATCCTGACTTCAGGGATATTAAAATGTCAAAAGATCTGAGAGGAAACACCTGTGTACCAGCACTTTGCTTCAGAAATACAGTCCCCAGCTCTGCTGACGCCCTTGTGTGGGCCTCCCTGCTCACGTCTCCGTCCT
>NW_027758440.1:0-299 GCF_054177405.1 Leptonychotes weddellii
CTCTTCTGACAGTTGGGACCCTGAATGGCATCTGGGACCTGCCTCGCTTCCCTGGCTGGTCAGGCTCAGCTTGCAACCACGCACCCCGCGCCTGGCTCCTGGAGCTCACACCTTGTGGGGCATTTTTGACTATTAGATGCTGCTCCAGAAAAGGCTGTTCTCTGGATAGAAGATTAGGAGAAAAAGGATGGGGGGGGGGGGCGTTACACAAAACCCATTTAGAACCAGGGATTTCATCCCGACCAGTTCCGGAACAGGATGATCTTTCTGGTACAGGTGCAAGAAAACATTTTTCTATG
>NW_027758441.1:0-4170 GCF_054177405.1 Leptonychotes weddellii
AGTAAGTTCTGAGGGTCTAATGTACAGAATGGTGATTACAGTTAACAATACTGTATTATATATTTGAAAATTGCTAAGAGAGTTGCTAAAAAAGAAATGATAATTATGTGAGATGATGGAGTTATTAACACTATTACCATTTTACTATATAAAAGTGTATTAAATTAATATAGGTATACCTTAGACTTACACAGTTATCTGTCAATTATACCTCAATAAATCTGGAGAAAATTCAAAAATACTCATATGTCACTATATATATCACTCAAAAATAGCAATAACCTGGTTAATTTTGTTTGAAAATAAAATGATTTGGGGGTGCCTGGGTGGCTCAGTCGGTTAAGTGTCTGCATTCGCCTCAGGTCATAATCTCCAGGTCCTGGGATCTAGCCCTGCCTCAGGCTCCCCACTGAGCTTCTACCTCTCCCTCTGCCCCTCCCCTGCTTGTGCACTCACTCTCACTCTCTTTCTCTATCTCTCTCTTACAAATAAATAAAAAAAATTTAATTTTTTTAAAGAATATGATTTGGTAACTTTTGTATACTTTTAGCCTAGTATTTAATCCTAATATAAAAAGCTAGATTTACCAACAGAAAATTATAATTACTTTTTCATGGACTAAATGTATGCAAGAGAATATGAGCAGCATATAGCTACATAAATTTACAAAAGACTGAAATTTCCCACAGGAGATTATTAATTTAGGAATTGAACACGAGCCCCTAAGAGCACTGAAAACAAAAACAGAGCTAGCAATTATTGTTTTAAAACTGTTATGTTAACTCTTCTAGTTAAAATTTAACATCCAAAAAAGAAGGATCTTCCTGAGGCAATTATTAAACAATTCTTCTTAACCCAAATCTCAAAAATAAATCTATAATTATAGAATATGAAATAGCTTTCTTTTTGAACACAGTTGATAGAAGCAACTTTTAAATAGAAAACATCTAGTTAAAGTCACCTCAAACTTGGGGGGGGACCCAAATATGAAGCCATGGGAACAAGAAGCCACCACAACCAGTTTTAAATGTGTGCGACTGATCAATGCCCACTGGCCTCACTCACCCACCAAGCAGTGTCAGCTCCTCCCTTCTAAAAGAAAGCCAATAGGAGACAAAACTGTTCCATACACGTGCCTCATGTACCAACCAATCAACAACAGTCTCACCCAAATTACCATGGTGTTTCAGATGATGACAAATCACTTAATTCTCTGAAAGTCCCCCAAACCTTCAACTCTACTCTTCCTAAAACCCTATATAAGAATAGCAGACTGCTCTGTCAGAAAAGACGGTAAGTGACCAGCATAGGTCTATCTTACTAGTAGGCAATAAATTCCAACCTCATCTTTTTATTTCAGATATTGAGGGCTCATAATCCTTTGGCAAGAATTTTTAAAGTCCTATAATTTACCATCATATTTCATTTTCCTTAATAAAATATAAATGAAGTTTGCTATTCCTCTGATCCATTTTACCATAATTAAAACTAACCTAAATACCAGTAAAAGAATAAATAGCAAGTAACCACAATATTGGGCCCCCCCAAAATAAAAAAAAAATGCATACAACTGACAGATTAAATTGTCAGAATAGACCCATATCAAACTTTTTTTTTGTTTAAGTGAGAGTTAGTATGATGTTAAAAAACAACACATGCAGGTTAAACTCCATTCACTCAATAAACATTTGTTGAATAGAACTATATATGCTAGAACGTTTTCTAGGCACTGAGGACATGGCAATGAACAGATAAAAATCCTAGTCATGAGTGAATAAACAGAATAACAATAAACTACCCAGGCAAGATAGTACTAGAGAAGAAGAACTAAAGCAGAGAAATCAAATTTTGATGTGCTGTAGGGAAAGAGGTAATCAGGATAACCAGGAAAGGTCTTGCTAAGAAAGTAACTTTTAAGCAAAAAATTGAAGGGGGAAAAAAAAAAAGGAAGGAGCAAGGAGCAAGCAAGGCATGAGGGTATTGTGAAAGGAACAAAAATAGGAGTGAGGCAGTAACGGATAGGGAGAGACCAAGATGAACAGATCATACAAGGCCTTGTAGGTGTTAGAAAGAACTTTGGCGTGTACCTGAGTGAAATAGGAGGCAATTAGGTTTTGAGCAGAGGAAGACATAATCTGACTTACGTTTTAATAGATCCACTGTGTTTAGAATTAATGGAAACAGAGAAAAGACAAAAGAACAAACAAGAAGACCAATTAGTTAATTATTACACTTATACATACAACAGATGATAGTGGCTTGGTCATGGAAGATGTGTTTGGGTTCTGGATATATTTTGAAGGAAGACCTGACAAGATCTGCTGACAGATTAGATGTGACATGTATGAAAAAGAAAAAGACACGAGTCAAAGATGATACCAAGTTTTCTGGCAGAGCAACTGGAAGAACTGTCATTAACTCAATTAGGAAAGACAAGAAGGGCAGGTATTAAAGAATATCAGTAGTTCGATTTTGGACATGTTAAGTTCGTAATACCCAAAAGCTATCCCAAAGAGCTATCAAATAGGCAGTTTGATATGTAGGTCTGGAATTATGCAGAGAGATTTAGGCTAGAGATATAAACCTGAAGATCATTAGAATATACAAGATAGTAAAAGTCAAGAGAAAGAAAATCAAGGACTGAATGAAGGCACCAATCTGTGAAACAGCCATAGTTTTGCTTACTGTGCTTTTCCTGGCAACTTTCCATAACTGACTCCCCTCCCCCTATCCAATCCCCATCCCTTGTCTTTAGGTGATGGCATTTAACGTGGTGGCTTGGGCCATTTTGGGGAGTTACTCAATTTTCCTGGGTATCTGCCACGTATACAAGAGGCATACAAGCTATTAAATTTCTGTTTGTTCCTCCCCTATTAGTCTGTCTTTTATCATGGGGTTGGTCTCATCCCAGAACCTACACGGGTAAAGGAAAAATTATTTCCCCCCATCTCCTAACTGGTTTCCCTGTTTCTGCCCTTATCTCCATCATAATTTATTATCAAAACAGCAGCCAGAGTAATCCTGTTGATAGATTAATCATATCAAATCATTCCTCTGCACCAATCCCCCTTCACGGCTTCCCATTTTGATAGTGTGATTTCTACTAAGAAATCTATATTTTGGTCTTCATCCACAGTTCCTGCCTCAAAGCTCCTAAGATCCTTGGAATTTCCTAAGTGACTTGAGCAATGGGATCATCTTTTGTTATATTTGGTATTTTGTCCTCGTTTCCTGAAATAGTCTCCGTGTGGAAAAAAGGTGAACTGTGGGTCTTTTGTAATTCATAACAAACTCCTTTGAACCACATCTGAGTCGATGTTAATGGGGGCATTTTTGGAAAGCCCCTAAGGATGGAGGCTGGTTGCCAGGGAAAACAACCACAATTAGAGGGTGGGACCTGTCAGTCCCACTGCCACATCCACTTCTGGAGGGGCAGGAGGTAGACTCAATCACCAAAAGCCAATGATTTCATCAATTTGGCCTAGGTAATGAAGCCTCCATAAAAAAATTCTGAACTACAAGTTTCAGCGTGCTTCTGGGTGGGTGAAGCAGAACACTTCCAGGCGCCAGGAGGGTGGCACACTCCAAATACCATGGGGACAGAAGCTTCTGTGCTCCAGATCCTTCAAGACCTCACTCTCAGAATCTCTTTATCTGGCCATTCATTTGTGTCCTTCAATATTCTTTGTAATAAACCAGTCACCCCGTAGGTAAATTGGTTTTCTGAGTTCTATGAGTGGCTCTAGCAAATTAATTGAACCCACAGCAGGGGTTATAGGAATCTCTAACTTCAGGCTGAACGGTGAGAAGCACAGGTAACAACCTGGATTTGCGATTGGCATCTGAAGGAGGAGGGGGCAGTCTTGTGGGACTGGGCCCTTCACCTGTGCGATCTGACGCTGTCTCTGGGTAGCAGAGAATTGAGTTAAACTGTAGGACACCTAGTCAGGGCCACTGTCTGGCACTGTCCTCTTACCTCTGACCTCTCCGCTACTCTCCCCTTCTCCCTCTGCTCCAGCCACACAAGGCTCCTTGCTGAGCCTGAGACATCCAGGCCTACCCCTTCCTGCTTCCTGTTCTTTCGCGGGAACACTTTGTTCCCTGATAGATCAGAATGGTTCCTCCATCAAGCCTGCAGGTCTTCACCCCAACATCATCTCTGAGAAGCTT
>NW_027758442.1:0-299 GCF_054177405.1 Leptonychotes weddellii
TGAGAGGAGACGAAATCCAGGTCTCCTACTCCTCCGCCATCTTGCTTCGCCCCCCCAGGATTTTATTCTTTTTATGGCTGAGTAATATTTCATTGTATATAGATGCCACATCTATTTTATTCATTCATCTATCAATAGGCACTAGGCTTCTTCCATAATCTGACTATTATAAATAATGCTGCAATAAACATAGAGGTGCATATATCTTTTCAAATCAGTGTTTACATATTTTGGAGGGTAAATACCCAGTAGTGGAATCACTGGATCATAGGATAATTTTATTTTTAATTTTTTGAGGA
>NW_027758443.1:0-299 GCF_054177405.1 Leptonychotes weddellii
ATATCAGTGAGATCATATGATACATGTCTTTCTCTGATTGACTTATTTCATTATATATTTTATCAGTTTTGTCCATATGGTATCCACCGCCATGGTAACAAGGACAGTTTTTGTTTAAATGCAGGTTCCTGGGCCTGGTGGGACTCCAGCTGTGGGAATGCACAGTTCAGTAGTGCTTTTGACCTGCAGTGGGCTCTCCTAGAGCCATAGCCAGGTAGGGTTTTCTCAACTAGACCCCAATATGGCCAATCCTTCCCTAGCAAGGCAAAGCTTAATATTGAGATGCTCAGGTCACAGAA
>NW_027758444.1:0-299 GCF_054177405.1 Leptonychotes weddellii
AAAAAAAAAAAAAAAAATCAGTCTTTTCACATTGCATAGCCATTGGGAAATGTGGGCTGCGTTTCTTTCTCTCTGATTTCTTACATAATATAGTACATACGAACAACGCCCCCTGCCCCCAAATCTGGAATTTCTGTAGTCATTGCTGCATGTCCAGAAGAAACATGCTTCTAAACATTTGCTGACAGTTCTTCCTCTGCAAGAAAAGGCTCCCAGTGCTCTGCCCCAACCACTGCAATCCATGCCATCCCTTCCCTCTGAAACAAGTCCTGGTCAGAGGCCCTGTCACATCTCACAGG
>NW_027758445.1:0-299 GCF_054177405.1 Leptonychotes weddellii
TATGCAAGGATGGAGGAATTTATATCAAATGAAAAAACAGATAAGGCCGTGGTCAGAGATCTAAGCCAAACACATATAAATAATATGGTCAATGGAGAATTTAAGGCAACTTTCATAAGGATACTCACTTAGCCTGAGAAAAGAATGGAAGACATCCGAGAGACCTTTACCACAGAGATAAAAGTTAAAAAAAAAAAAAAGAATCAATCAGAAATGAAGAATGCAATAAATGGGATTGGAAACAGGCTTGATGCAAAGAGAAGGATGCAAGAAACAGAAGAATGAATTAGTGACCAAGA
>NW_027758446.1:0-299 GCF_054177405.1 Leptonychotes weddellii
GGCTTTGATTTGCATTTTTCTTAAAGCTAATGATGTTGAGGGACATCTGGATGGCTCAATTAATTAAGCGTCTGCCTTCCGCTCAGGTCATGACCCCAGGATCCTGGGATTGAGCCCCACATCTGGCTTCCTGCTCAGCAGGTAGCCTGCTTCTCCCTCTCCCTCTGCAGCTCCCCCTGCTTGTGCTCTCTCTCTCTCTATCAAAGAAAGAAATAAAACGTTAGAAAAAAAAACTAAACAAAAAACTAATGATGTTGAGTATCTCATCGTTTTATATGGTTATTATCCATTTCTATATC
>NW_027758447.1:0-299 GCF_054177405.1 Leptonychotes weddellii
CTCTCTTAACAATTGTCTTACCCCTTATCTTCAACCCCATTTAATTAAGTGCACCAAGACAGTGCTGCCACCTTCAGATCTTGGGCTAAATACAACTGGAATTTATAAACTGATGTCTTCCTTAAAAGGAAATATATATTTCCTGATGGAGTATAACTGTAAGTCAGGTTCCAAAACACTGTTCTCAGAGTTCATGCTATCCTTCAAATTCCTGACTGTGCTCACTTTGGCATATACTAAAACTGAAACAAATTCAGAACTGTTTTTCTAGACTTTTGAATTCAGTATTTGCTTTGTGT
>NW_027758448.1:0-299 GCF_054177405.1 Leptonychotes weddellii
GCCAGCCTCCCGAAAGGCATGCTGGGTTACTTCGGTCTGTCATTCCCACTGCCTTGGTACGTAGCTCTACTGAACATCAGGTACCTCTCACCTCAGTGGTAAAAAAAAAAAAAAAAATCAGTCTTTTCACATTGCATAGCCATTGGGAAATGTGGGCTGCGTTTCTTTCTCTCTGATTTCTTACATAATATAGTACATATGAACAACGCCCCCTGCCCCCAAATCTGGAATTTCTGTAGTCATTGCTGCATGTCCAGAAGAAACATGCTTCTAAACATTTGCTGACAGTTCTTCCTCTG
>NW_027758449.1:0-299 GCF_054177405.1 Leptonychotes weddellii
TTAATATTCTTTAAATTTATCATATTTATTTCATTAGAATTTTTAAGATCTCACAAAGGTACTGCAACGTAATTATAGGCTGAATTTAAAAGTTTTAAATCTGACATTTCAACTCCTTCTTCCTTTTCGTTTGTGAATACATGCTCTGTAAACATCACCCACTATCTGTTAAGAAGCAGATAAAGAACCACTTCCTGGGTGCCTGGGTGGCTCAGTCGTTAAGCGTCTGCCTTCGGCTCAGGTCATGATCCCAGGGTCCTGGGATCGAGTCCCACATCGGGCTCCCTCCTCGGGGGGAA
>NW_027758450.1:0-299 GCF_054177405.1 Leptonychotes weddellii
AAAGAGTACAGCTTGGTATGAATGTTCACTGAAAGAAAACTTTCTTCTCTTCCTTTTTTTCTTTTCTGTCTCTTTAGGTATTGGTAGACTTTGGGCATCCGTGCTCTTGTTTAGCATCTTCTTTTTTTCTGCATTCTTTTCCATGTGAACCTACCAAGTGTCTGCATGCTGTCATATTTTATTGTAATTTATTTTTCTTCAAACCAAACCAAACCAAACCATGTGACCCCACTATTTAGAATCCCTCAGTGGTACCTCAGGGCTAAGAGGGCTAACTGGGATAAAAGACTCTCTCCAGG
>NW_027758451.1:0-299 GCF_054177405.1 Leptonychotes weddellii
AGTCAAGCCATCACTCCTGTTGGATATACTTCTGTTCTCTCTTCTTGAATCCTATTTATTTCTACTCTGGTCTCACCTTCTTTTGCTCAGCGTCCATCATTTCCAACCCAATCAGAAACACTTCTTTGCAAGTTTCTCCCCCCGTCCCCAACACACAAGTTAATTATATTCCATCACTTCTGCCTAGAGGGAACTCACCGTAACTCTGTGACAAACACCCTAATTTGTCAGATACTGTCATTTCCGAGCCAAGCACAATCAGCTCTGTTCCACCCACCACCTGTGACACTGCCATCCCA